>NW_014543616.1:604726-606807 GCF_000741045.1 Vigna radiata var. radiata | reverse complement strand
TTAGATCACTTTATAAAATTGGCTAATATAATATAATGGCCCTAACACATTTAATGATTACTTATATATATACGAGTGACCCAAATTGCTAACAATCTCCTACTGGTCACAAATATATATATCCATATAAATCCTTACAAATGTGTCAGACTTTATGAGCTCAAAATTGTCATTATATACCTTGAGTATATCCCAAAGTCCCGTCCATTTATTATATCCGCATGTAGAACCAAAACAGTTTTAATTGCAACAATTGCAACCAAACCAACAGTGATCACTAATGCTGACAAAATCAAATGACATGGATACATCATGAAATGTGTAGCATGAAAAGTTACATGAATGTGATCTGTACACGTCTATTTTCAACTGGTCCTTACTTTATCTCAATGAGATCAATAAAATAACCTTAGTGTACAAAGTGTAATATCTGAATAATAAACCAAAATGTATGCATACATGAAAACCAAAACATAGAACACAAACACATAAAGATGACTAACTCCCACTGAACCAAAGATTCCTCAAACTGTAAAACACCCATACAAGCAATATGCTCATGAAAGACCTTGGGTGTAATTGCCTTATTAAGAGGATATATAATCAAGAAGTTTGTCACTAAGTGTTCTATGGAAAACCATCCACTTTGTACTTTTCCTTTAAGAACTGATTTGATGTCAAAGTATAACCTGATTGGTCTTTCAATTCCTTTCAAAATACACAGCCCTGTGACATAAATCAACCATATACCTTGATTTGATGCCTAATAAGTTGTTACAAATTCTGCACTCGTAGTGCATAAAACCATAAGAGTTTGCTTGGTAATAGGCCAAGAAACTACGCCACCAGCTAGTATGAAAATGTAACCTGAAGTGGATCTTAAACTATCTTGACATCCTACAAAATTGTCAGAATACTTGATGATCTCTTACTGGTTTGACCTTCTATACGTGAGCTTATAAACTTTTGTTCTCTTGAAAAATTCATAACTTTATTGGCTGCTTTCCAAAAATCCATTCATGAATAACTTAAATATATGCTTAAAACCTTAACAGTGTATGCTATATCCGGATGCATACATACTTGGACATACATTAGAGACTTCTTAATTTCCTTTTGGGCATTAATTTGAGACTAAACTTGTCTCCCTTAGCAACTAGAGAATCCCCCTTCGTGAAGCACATGTTTATGAGGATCTTGAGTTTGTTCTTATAGAGGTTCTTAACTTACTAGAGGTTTTGAACTTTATGAATCAGATAACTTTTAACGATTCTTCCTCTAAACTTTAATCTTCCCCCCAAACTCAATATCCTAAAAATTATGCTTAATATCATGCAATTTCATATTTAAGGATTCATAATAGGAAGTTACTGTATGAAGAATATATTGATTATTATTTGCCAAAAGTGAATTGGTTTCAACAAAACTTAAATAAAACAAAATTTGAATTCATTATTTCCAAAAGTAACATAAATAACAAAGTTTGTTCAAATAAACAAATGAAATCAAATTTTGCCTAAATGACCGTACAATATGTCTTTCAAAAACAAAATTAGAAAACCAATACAAAATAATAATCTAAAACATTCTTCACTTCCATCACTATGAACATGACATCTCTAAATAGATTTATCTTTCAGAATCAATTGTCTTCTGATAGTTTAGGCAATCCTTTCTTTGCACGCCAAGCATGATATTTTGTGCATTTCTTCTTCATGTGTCCAACTTTATTACAAAAGAAACATTTATTAAACTGTTTTTGTTTCTTTTGTAATGGACCTTTAGAAGTGTCATCATTAGGATTCTCAGTTTTCTTTCTTTTACCCTTGTCATTAGAGGTACTAGTTAAGTGAGCACTTTCAGTCCTTTCTTGCTTCAACCTCTCCTCTTCTTGAACACAATATGAAATGAGCTCATTAAGAGACCATTTCTCCTTCTGACGGAAATCTTAAACTGTCCAAACTGTATAGGAAGAGAGTTCAAAATAAAATGTACAAGCAAGTCTTCTTGCAACTCAAGTTTCAGCGCCTTAAGTTTTGAAGCAATATTTGACATTTCCATAATGTACTCTCTGACATTTC
>NW_014543616.1:594446-603341 GCF_000741045.1 Vigna radiata var. radiata | reverse complement strand
GCTCCTCCTCCAAACGCTCTCTACAACTCTCACTCTCCCATTTATACGTTAAAAATATATTTAAAAATAATACATCAAAACATATAAATTCCATTATTAAAATATCTGAAAATTAATATAAAAAGTAAACTAATAAAACAAATCTTAAAAATGGAATGGGGGTGGGGGTTAGAATTGGGGAGGTACAGGGAGTAACCCCTTTTTTTTTTTTTTTAAATTATAAAAATCCAAAGAACTGATCTGACCCATATCCAGTCCAAAAAAATTCCCAAAATTGGATCTCCCTCGTTGGGTCTTCCCAGCCCAGATTGTGCCTTATTGTTCCCATATTAGGCCGGTCCCAGATTGGGCCTGGGTCACAGCCCTCAAGCCAGAAGAAACCCTAGCCATCAGTCGCGCTAGGCTTGCCGTCAACCGCGAACAGCCCTTGCCGTAACCAGATTTGCCGTCGTCAGCCACCGCACCAAAGAACGAAAAGGGATTGTCCATGACAGAACGAAGAAAGCGACGCGGCTCCATCGTAGGCGATGAACGCAAGCAAGTCACCAGCCCACCTAAACCGCAAAATAGAGTCGCAGCTTTACGCATCTCACCGGCGTCGAACCAGATCGAGGGAAGAGAAAGAAGGACGAAGACCAGAGACTGTCGTTGAAGGAAGAAACCAGAAGCTCCGTCCTTCGCCAGCGATGAACCAGGTCGAAGAAGTCGAACCAGAAGGCCAGCCCTCCACCTGTAGAAAACCAGATCCAGAAAAACAAAAACCAAAACCCAGAGATCCAACGGCCAACCACGGCGAAGTTTCGTCGATCTCCGCAAACCTGTCGCTCAAGACACACCGCGCGAACCACCATCGAAACCCCAAGGGTCGCGCCTCTGCCGCTGTGTCGGTCACAAGCTCCGCTGCCGCGGACCACCCCAAAGCTGTCGCGAGTCCCAACGTGAGAGAAAGGAGGTTGCCATAAGGTTGTAGAGCAGCGCCGAAGGAGAAGAGAAGGGAAAACTATATCTTTCCCTCACATGAGAGTGACGAAGCAGATAGAAGAAGAAGAGGGTAGATTGAAATTAGGATTACCAATTTAGGGTTCACAATCCTTTCAAATTGGGGATTTTACTCCTCTTAATTCTAATTTAATTAGGGTCACCAATTTCCAAAATTAGGGTTTTTCGAAATAGAAAAACCATATCAGTAAACAATTATGATTGTTAATGGAGTAATTAATACTAATGAATTAGTATTCTGTGACAGAAATCCTCGATCATAATCCATATCAATAAAAAATAGCATTCAAGAATTTAATGCCGAGGATAACAATTAAATGAAAACCCCAAGATTTATAATCACAGTATCTCATCAAATTGGAAAGATTGAATTAAGATTTCTGCCAATTAAATTACTAACATGCTCTGATACCAATTGTTAGATTTTATGATTGACAGATATCAATTAAAGAGCAATAAAGCAGTTCCCAAATAACAAAACGGAAGCGTACCTGACATTGGGAATTAATGAACCTGAATTTACTCTTCTGAACAATCTGCAATAGTCGTCTATGATCTTCCCTCTGTAGAGCACCTTTAGTTCCCTCTAGATTTTCTATTCTGATGGGGATAAAGAGAAAGAAACAGGAATGAATTGTTGTTCTCACAGATGGGGACCATGACCCCTTAAATAACCTCTGGCGGTTAATATTCTTTAGTTTCAATAATTACAATTTGGCCCCTTCAACAAATTATAATTATTGCTGGTCTCTACACAATATACCTTTCATGACAAATATACCCTTAGCCATATTTATCTCAATTAGATCACTTTATAAAATTGGCTAATATAATATAATGGCCCTAACACATTTAATGATTACTTATATATATACGAGTGACCCAAATTGCTAACAAATTTAACTTGAGAATGTGGATCTTCGTGGCAGTTTGATGCAACCAATTATCTCAACTGAAATTAGAAAGCTAATGCAATTTTTATATGGAATTGTTGTGGTGTTTGTTGACTAATATAAGGTATCCAAAGTATATTAGTGATGCCAAAATTTAATTGCATTTTCCATCGCTTGACATAGGACCAGGTTTCATAAATATATGGTAGAGATTTTAATGAACGAAGAAGTTGTCTTGACTACGAATTTTAGGGAGTTTTGGTGTTTTGGTAGGAGCATGATCTATTTGCTCATTTAGATAAAATCATGGAAAGATATATTGGAACTCTTCTTGAGGTGCATAAATGATAAATAGTAGTGTACCTTCCTCTTGTTCTGTGTGTGCAACGGCTTACTTTTGTGGAGCCATGGGGACACTTCTATCTGGAAATTGGGGGATGTATACAAGTGATGAGGGGTGGTTTTGTGTGCATATATTGTACATATACGAATTGATGGTAATAAGGAAGTGGACAAAAATTTATAGTGGGAGCATGGAAATAAGGGTAAGATCGTAAATGTATTATTTGTTGCAGTTAAATAATTGATGGATTATCAACCTTGAGTTATTCCATAGTAGTGGTATGTTACTTTTTATGTTGTCAAAAGTATCTTATTTTTGGATGGCCAATGCTTATTTAAACTATTGGTTAAGTTGGCACATGTTAATTGGTGTAATGACACGATAGTATTTTAATGCAATTAATGATATAAGTTTGGTGCTCCATAATTAATAAATATGAAAATATCATGAGAATTGAGTAAGGTTGAATAATTGCATTTTGTATGTTGTGTTATTATTATAATATATTTAAAATGTGTAGGTTTGATTTTGGTTTGTTGGCAATTAAATATATGGAGTTATATAGATTGTGGTGTGTATCATGTATATATTTATTTGAGGTTTATGAAAATTTTTTTGTGTGTAAAATTTGACTGCACTGATATTACTGTAGGAATAATTAAAAATGTTTTGACACCAGATAGTCTACGAGTGTGTGTTGCATGAAGAAAATATTCATCGCNAAACTGTTTTGAGAAAATGTGAAAAGTTGTAAGGATAAGTACTNGTGGCAAAGTACATTGATTTCCATGCTTAAATGACGTTGATTTGGAGTGGGTGTAAGTTTTTGCCAATTAGTCTTAATTTTAAATGAATTTCTTGAATTCTTTTAGTAATTAAGTGGACATTTGTAGAATTATTAGTTTTTATCTGATTTTTACTTTTATTTTTCCCCAATAATTTTTTAATTTTCCATGTTTAATTTTCCATGTTGACCAATTTATTGTTGTATACAATGGCTTAGTTACTATCCACATAACTTTGAATGGATAACCATATTCTGCACCAAAATATTTGATAACACTAAAAAGGATCATTTTGTTCATTCTACAAAACGATCGCAACAACTAATCACATAACATCAGCTATTGCACCAATAAATATGACCACTTGTATCCTTAACCATTTTGAAATCATCTTCACAACTTATTGAGCAAAATGACCACTACAAATAACCATATATAACCTCATGTAGATAACCAATTACTAAACTAAATATCATATAATTTGAAATCATGCTAAGTAATTTATTGTTATACAAAAAGAGTATAACAGCTAACCAACAAAGAAGCTAATTACCGAAGGATTATTACCGAAGGCTTTCGAGCCTTCGGTAAAGGTAACATACCGAAGGCTTTATCTCGTCGGTAAATGCAAGCGATTTTAATTTGTTATATGGTGATTACCGAGGACTTATGCCCTTTGGTAATTGGTAGAGATTTTATCGAAGGCTTTTTTGCCCGTCGGTATATTCACACACTTAATGAAATCAGAATTTGGGATGCCAGACTTCCATTTTCCACAATTCTGTCCTCAGCGAAAAAAAACCCCAACTTTCAGTCCCAAATTCTCTGCACTCTCCCCTGCCCTTCTTTCTCCAGCCATTGTTTCTGACATTGTTGAGCTCCTCTAAACGACGGTGGTTTGGCGGCGTTAAGAGGTGTTGTTAGAGGGTGGTGCCACAACGTGGGCAAAGCTTCTAGCTGGCGAGGATGGCGTGTGACGAAGTGGCTTTTACTACGTGAGAAGGGCTTCGCGAGAGAGGGTATTAGGGCTTCGTGAGAAGGGCTTCGCTGCCGTTAAGGTGAGTTCTTTCTTTTTGCATTTGGTTGTCTTTATCTAGCTATGAATATGTTGTTGACTTGCTTAAAATATATGTGAGCTACGGTATGCAAGCAGCAGTAGTCTAGGGTAAGAGGGGCCTCATTGAGGTTAATAGTGATGGTGGTGGTGATTTTTGATAATGGAGTACCTGATAGAGGAGAAAGATGAAGGGAGAATGAGGCAATAACATGGGTAAAAGTAGTTGTGGTCACAGGGCCCCTCTCTGCAAGTGGCTTCACTGGGGAAGAAGGACGGGTTAGGACTTTGTAATGGTATGTGCTGAGGCTGAGTTTTGAAAACGAGTTTTGGGGTTGAGTTGGTAGAAGAGGAAGTTGATGGTGGCTTAATTGAAGATTTGAAAAGTAATTTGACATGAATAATATTTTATTGACATGAATATAAAATAGAAGATGATAAGATTAAAATCAAACTATGTTGAAGATTTGGATTAGAAACGTACCTCGAGAATTGAGGAGATAGAATTCGAAGAAGAAGAAGAAGAATTTAGGAGCAACATTGATACCAAACACAATATTGATTGAAAGGTGTGGAGTTGCAATTTTAGAGAATGAAAAAAACTGAGAAGAGATAAAGAAAGAAGTTAAGTTGGTGAGTTTTGATGAGAAGATTCATCTCAAAGATTATAGAGTTTATTTGACTTGATATTGCTAAACTACTTAATGAAATTTAACTCATGATTGATTGTTTGTAACTGTCCAACTAATGAATGATATATATTACTTTTTACACAAGTAAAATCATTGTAGTTGAATGACGCATCTACTTGAGAGCATCTTCGATGTAATATAACATAATTATATCTCTTTTGTAGTTATGCATATAATTTGAGAAGAATTGCTAATTTTTACTCCGGGGATAAAATTTAAGTTAGTCTTTTACTCCAAATATAAAGTCGTCTAATTTTAAGAATCAACTAAAGCAATCTCTTATTGAATTTCATTGTTTGAGCTAATAATCTTCAACATTGCCTTGTATTTTGCCTTATGATCTAGAAACATGTATGAAAATAGAAAAACATATTTTTATCTTTGTTTTTGAGAACCCTAATTGAGACCAAACCCAGTACAGTAAGGGTCTTTGACAACAACATTTCGTTTGATATATACCTCTCTGTGAACACAATACTTGCAATCCAATAGTAATAAACACTAGTTACAGAGCTAGCAATTTCTCAGAATATGGTATGCCGATGTAGATCATAATAGAAAATAAAATATGTTTTATTTCAAGAAATATGATCAAGCATACAGAAATTGATAGGTGAACCTTTTTCTAGCCCTTGAATTGTCATTCTCTAACACTAACTCTTCTAAAGCTAGAAAACAACAATGTAAAGATAAGGCACAAATCGATAAACTTCAAAATCATGTTAGGTGGCACCACCCTCATTCATAAAACCTTCTTTGCGACCTTCGAAGCCTAGTCGCATAAGCTTTTTCTCTCTTTTGGCAATCTTTCGCATTTTCTTCTCATGAATCCTGGCAGCTATATTCTCTGACCTTTTCTTCTGTTTCTCCGCCTTCAATTGGTCCCTTGTTTGAATTCTATCATTCCATTTCTCTGAATTCTTCTGCTGCTTCTTCTTCTCCTTATTAATGCTTTTTTGCAGCAGTTTGGGATCATCTTGAACCTTAACCCCTGATGCTCTATCCATTGCTGCTTTCCATGATTGCTTCTTGGCAAAAACTTCAGCCTTCTCAGGATCATTCTTTTTCACTTCCTCCAACTTCTTAGCCCTTTCAAGTTCCTTATGCTTTGAAAGTTTCCTCTTCTTCTCCCCTAGCATTTCTTCATTCTGAAGTTTAACATGGCCAAACACAAGCTCCTTGGAAGCCTCTGCAGCATCTTTCTTTACTTTATCCGCAGGACACAGTGCTGGGTCGATGTCGTTGGTGGGAAGAAAAAGGGACGAGTCTACGGTGCAGGACAACTTGCCACAAACTATACAGCATCGAGAGGAGGTACACTGAAGCACCAACCTTCTTCTTCTTCNACCCCTTCTGCTGACGAGGCCGTCCAGCGCTTGACACAGCTACTAGAGCAACGTGACCAGGAAAACCGTGCATTGAAAGAACAATACACTGACTTAAGAGACGAGTTTTCAAGCTTCAAGTCCCTGGTCATGAGAGCGCTGCCTCAAACTTCAGACACTCCTTCCACTGTCCCTCCGACCCAGCCACGACCCTCCCCGTCACCCGCCGTCCCTCATCAGCCCAGATCAATCCAGCCCTCACCAGTCCAGTCCACACCAGTTCAACCATCTACAGATGAGCAGGACGACGAAGATACGTCTGAAGACTTTGTACAATTTTAGTTTCATTTTATTATTGATCATAGTGATGTTAGTACATTTAGATGTTAGTACATTATGATATTGGGACATTTATTTTTGCTTAGAATTGGATGATATTGCTATTACGATATTGTTAGAACATAATGGATGTCGGTACATTATGATGATAATGTTAGTAATTTATGATTTTTCATCAATGAACGGAAGATTTTGGGATGGACAATATATATGCAGGTTTGTTTGTGGATTGAAATTGTTATGCAGGTTTGTGTATGTTGTGACATTACACTGCAGTAATTACCGAGGGCCAAAAGCCCTGGGTAATTACCGAAGGCTTCTGGCCCTCGGTAATTACCGAAGGCTAGTGGCCCTTGGTAATTACCGACGGCTCAAAGCTCTCGGTAAAAGTAGTGACGGTGTATTTACCGAGGGCCTTTTAACCGTCGCCGGGCCCTCGGTAATAGGTATTTAGCGACGGCTTGTGGCGTTTTCCGAGGGATTGTGGCCTTGGGGAATGCCCTTCGTTACTGTATTGAGCATTGACTTAATAATCACATACTAGACCAAAAAATCTGACCATTTCTATCTATCTCAACCATTTTTGTCTCTATACAAAATGACAAACCCAAATATCCACATATCAGGAATTATATAACCATGTACTGCACCAAGAAATAATAATACATGAAACCATCCTCAAAACTTCAATATTGTGCATAATGATCACTACAAATAATCACATAAGCTAATGTGGATATCCAGTTACCGAACCAACATATCATACCACTCGAAATAATGTTAAACAATTTATTATTGTACAAAAGGACTATAACAACTTTCCAAATAACATTGATTCGATAACCACTTACTACATCAAGATCCCTCAATAATATATATTTATCGATGGAATTAATGACGATCTATGTAAACTTACGGTCAGGATCCTTTGGTAATGTTTACAAGTAATTACCAACAATCAAGATCTATCCGTAAGCACTTGAGTCAAATTAATAAAGGATTTCGGAAATTAGTTTTCCCATAATTCCATTTTCGCTCTTCTTCTCCTATGCGAAGCTTGTCCCAACCTCCTTCTTGTGTGTCACCATTGACCATCCATCACATTCTTCCCAAATTCGAAGTGGTAGAGGTTGTCTCCCTCAAGGGTCATCTCCCTCATTTACTGTTAGCCATATGTAGATGCATCACAGAGCTTTGTTCATCGTAGAGGTAGAGTTGCGATCCTGTTGGAGGTTTCAATGATCTTGTTGAAGGGTTCATCCTTCGTTGACACTGTTGTTGGGAGATTGATGTTATCACGTCACGATTGAGGCTTCTTTGTGCTTATTTGGGAGCTTGTTCGAGGGTTCTTGGTGAGATATGTTTTGTGTTTAACAATGAAGCTAAAAATTGGGCCCTGGTTCTCATGAGTTTTTTTGTTGTCGAGGGATTGTTCGTCATCTTGGGAGAGTGCAAATTGGACACGGTGGAAAAATTGAAATTATGAGCAAACACTGCAAAACTGATGAAGGTTGAAAAACAGTTATTTTCATATGTCATTTTAGACCTAATTACACCCTTTACTACTTGGAATGAGCTTAGAATCAACCAAAACTCAATAAATGAGTCTGTAGAGAGTCAAAATTTGTTTTTAGCGATATTATGCTTGTTTTGCATTGTTTTGTAGCTATTTTGAGGAAATGAAGAATGGAGCTGAAGATAAAGGTCGTAGACTCAAGAAAAGAGAAGAAAATTGAAGATTTGAAGAGTCGACACACCACCCGGCGGCAACTTACACCGCTGGGCGGCCAAGGGCGAGGAGTAGGCACTGGCGTTGGCGCGGGGCAGTTTTGAGGGAAACCGCCGGGCGGTGACCCTTGCCGCAGGGCGGTTTGGAGGTTTATGGGAAACCGCCGGGCGACACACTTGTTCCGCCGTGCGGTGGTCCGCTGGGCTTGGGCCTGTTTTCTATTGCGCTCTTTACCTATAAATACCCCTATTTCGAATTCAGAGTCATTCTTTTGACAAGGGAAGACGACCAGACCTAATTTTGCTCTCTGAAGAGGATCTCTTGTATGCTTAAGCTCCTTTTCATCTTTTCTAGGGTTTGCTTTTCCATTCTTCTTCCATTTTTCATCTAGTTTCACCATGTCAATGGTGAACTAAACCCTATTGTTGTTGGGGGAAACAATGTAATCTTTTGATACTCTCTTTTATTGAAACTCTTGATTATTTATATGGTTTCCATATGTTTGATTGTTAATTGTTGGGTTCTCATCTGTGCTTAATGCCTTTATCGTTTAACTCATTCGATAACTGTTGTTTGTCTGTATTGATACAGGGACGTACAGTAATGTCATGAACTGGTGAGTAATTCCTTGATTTTGCAATACCACCTAGGGAGAGGCGTAGGACGATCAATTATGTTTAACTTCTGCTCTATAATGCTATATCAATTGCTAGGGGAGGCTAGGGATAGAAAGCCA
>NW_014543616.1:564242-594211 GCF_000741045.1 Vigna radiata var. radiata | reverse complement strand
CTTTTGCATGTTAATATTTTTGTTCTCAAATCAAATTAATTATTTTTATTTTCAAGTCTTATTATTTTAATTCACGTGAACGAGAAAGCCTTTCGAGTCTCTTGGGAAGAACGATATTGGGTTTTACCAATTATATTACTTGAACGATTTGGTACGCTTACCAATCCGTCAACAAAAACCCCTTCTTTCAATCTCAGACAACATTTCCCGTTTCCCCGCCCTTCTTTCAATCTTGGACAGCATTCCTCGTTTCCCCGTCTCCTAGAGCAAACACTGCAAAGCATTTTTTTCTCTCATCCTAGAGCACAAAACACTCATCGCCTCCATGTTTGGCAACCGTACACGTCTCAGAGCCTACACACCGCGCACACTCGTCGGAGCCACGACGTCGAATGCCTCCACACTGTCTCCTGGTGGCCACAGAGAAATACGAGCGTCCTAATCTTCCAGGTGACGAGACTGTGAGGGAAGAGTGCAAGTCGCACATTTCTAAGGTTTCACAGGAGTGAGGTTTCTTCCAGGTGGCCTCTCTCAGGTACTTTATAAACTTGTTTTGTTTTGAGATTTTTCATAAACAGCTGAAATTTTCATTTGGCCTCTTTCAAACATGTGTTAAACTATGATTCTCAATGAGAGCAGAAGATTTTCTATTAGAACTAGTTACTAATCTCAATCAGTACTAAAGTTTAATTATGAAATTCAATGCCAACTTCTGATTTGATTACATTGCTTTTAGCTGTTTTCCCTGTTTGCATATGTCATGGCAATCTTATTCTTGTCATTATTTCTTTGACAATATTGTTAAGAACATCGGGCGAGATTATATAAAGTATTTTGCTATCAGATTACTTGAGGTCAGATTGCTTTTAAAAACTCTGTCAAGTCAAATTTTCTAGTTGTATCCGTCGTTTTTACGTTTGTTGTGGAAATTCCTTGCCTTCCTTTTGATGTTCAATAGGGGATGTCCTAAGGCTTACCATATTTCCTACATTAATCGTGATGAGGCATTCTTTCGAGCCAAGGGAAAATGGAATTGCGGTATGTTTCATACCTTATTCTGTATTGTCTCAATGGTTGTGGTTGTAGTTGTGGCTGTTTAATTTCTCTTTTTTCTACGGTCAGTCAGTTCAATGTTCGCTGTCATGTGCTAATTGTGTTGTAGCCTTGTTATTCTTTGAAATCTTTTAAGGGTTGAAGAGATCAAACTCACGGCTCAGCTTGGAGTTTGAATAATTGTTGGTGTCATGTAGGTTATACGTAAGATTTGAAGAGACCATACTTTGAAGATTTTAAGATGAGTTTATTTATCTGAAAAAGTTAAGATGCTTATGGTTGGTATTCTCCCTAGTTTGTTTTAGACTATCAAGTTCTAGTTCAAAGCAGTTGGAAGCAATAAGTGAATTGCATTCTTTGTCATCTCTCCCTTGAGCATTTTCAAACTCCTGAATGTATTTCAGCAAGTGTGAATTTGGCTCTTGTAGAAGTTTAAGGAACAATTGCTTATCTGAACTTATGACCTGAAGTGCTTCCATTAGTTCACGTGAGCTAAGGAATTGTCCATCTTCATGCAGATCTTTCCCATTCAATCTCATCTGATTCACAAATTCATGGATTGCATTAGCAAGGTTTTCAGACATAACATTCTTTTGGTTTGACTGCGCATCAATTTTGCCATCATTGTCAAACATCATAGAAAAAGAAACTTCAACATGACAAAAATCATCCATTATTTTGTCCAAATCTATACATACTTTGACTGTTCCCTTGAATGCTTCTTATGTGAAAACTCTGATTTCAAAGTTGCATCTGATTTCAAATCACGGTTTTTCTTGCTACATTTCTTCTTTCTTTTGGAATCTGTCTTCTGGGCTTCATCACGCACTGGTCTGGATTTCTTTGATTCCACTTTCACGTTACCTTGATCCTTTATTTCATCTTAGTTAGTGATCATTTCTTCTTTTATAAGTTTCTTCACACTAAGCTTTTCAGCATCAGTTGTCAGTGTTAGTCTCTTACTCTCTCCCCTGTTCTAAAACATATATGATATATTAATACCACCACAAGACATACTGTTAGCAAAAAATATAATGGTTTAGGTCGGTTCTGTCCCAGAACATGAAAATGCACAAATGTGCTCCACTTATGTGAGCAGTAGGAACACTCACATTATATTATTCTCCAATAACTAAGCAAATTATAGATTAAAAATTACTGTGTACCTTAACTCATATATTTTATTCTAAAACACAAAAAAAAATCATAGTAGTAGTGGTCTCAGAATGTAGAATCTGTGATTTGTAGTATGCCACTCAACTTTATGCCCACCCAAAATAGAAAGTAAACCAACTTCCATATTTTTAAGCAGATTTCCCCAGGAAAAACTGCAATCACATACACATATATGCCATTTAATTCATGAATTATCATTAAAAATTATCAGGATTTTGTCATCTTTTTCTCGTATCTTCTACCATCTTAAGCCAAATTATTCTTTAAACAAATTATTTGAGCTCATTTTTTCATCTATTTCAACTTTAAAACAAGTATGGTATTAATTACAGTGGTTATATAAGTATTGTTGTAAATGATGTTGTCTTCATTTAATTATTTGAAGAATATGTTGTGTTTGGATATATGTAAGAGAATTTATAGTTTTTTTCTTCTCTTTAAAACTAATGTAATATTATGATTCAACCATAATTGTATTAGTAATTTATATCTTAGACAATCTATTTTTTCATCAAAATAAAAGATATATAATACTAATAATAATGTTTGCTTGAAAAATAATGATTGATTATATCACCAGAGTTATTTAATACCTAGAATGAAGTTAGCAAATAAGATCTTGACTCCTTCTTCTCATACACTGAAGTTACCATCATTACCACTTCTTTGTTTGGAGCTTTCAACTGCACGCTTCCTAACATACTTCTTCACAGCAAAAATGGAACTGTAGAGATTAAGTTAAAAGCACTGGTATTATGATTAGTTGTGCTGACAATTTTTTACCCCAATAATTTGAGTGCATGGTGGGTTGAGATTATTTATGCGAACACAATCTTGTTTTTTTCTTTTCCCCAAAACTCTTTCAAGATGGACAAGAAGGTGCATTTATTCATTCAAAATTCATTAATCCATGACAACGTAAATTACTCAGAATATACAAGGACCAGTTCTAACTAGTATGATACCCCTTTGGAATTGTTCTTTGAAGTATCAATAGTGATTGGAGCATTAAATCTCTGCATTTCATTTTAGTTTAGAATCATTGGGTGGAGAGTGAACTTTTATCCATAGATATTTGATTCATTTCTTGTATGATATTTTCTACTTACAGTCAGGGGTTTTTTTTTAGTAATCTATAGATAACTTCTTTATAGCCTCAACTAAACCGGTAAAGAATTGCATTTATTGGCCCAAATATGTTTGTAATCTTTAGGAAAATTGTGTTTGCAGGTAGGCTGCAAAATAAAATAATTAATATATTTTTATAGTAACCATGTTTATACATCTTAATCAATTTCAGGTTTCTAACATTATATATTTGGATTCTCCTGCTGGTGTTGGACTGTCTTATTCCAAGAACACAAGAATATATGCTACTGGGGACCTGCAAACTGCGTATGATACCCATCTTTTTCTCTTAAAGGTACATCCAACAAAAAAGACATTGCCATTTGAAACAGAATGAACATTAACATTGGAACGTCTACAAATTATTAGGAGAGATTACAACACAGTTAGTATATATATCACGACACGCCAATCTTTATTAATTCTAAGTTTGCACGCCACAATAATACACGAAGCATCATGCATAATTGCCAATAGCAAGGATAATTAATGATACTTGTTTGTTAAATCATCCTAGTAAGCATCTCTACCAAGATAGCATTTTAGGGAGTGGAGAGGGAGCTCGATGGTAGCATAAGAGGGAGCATTCAATATTTGTGTTAAGTGGCTTCATGGTACAAAGGTTATCACTAGAGTATAATATAATCTTATGTGTCCTTAGTTTAAATGTGTTTTGATTATTTGCATTCAATTTATAGTGTCGACGTCAATTGGGTAGCTATGAGTGTGAGTATTACGTTATGAAGCACATGCACACCATTATTTGTACAAACATTACTAATTCATGATGGAGTAAGGTATTAAAAAACTAACTAAATACTTATTTAACTGTTCATTACAAAATTGTTCTAACTTAATTATTTTATTTGTAGATCTTTAAATTCATCTCCAATGGAAGCTCCGGACATTGAAGACATTAGAACTAAGTGGGCTTATTTTATTTTAATGTTAGTAAATTGTAGAAATTTGACTACCATGTAGTGTAGGTAAATTGTTATATTTGGATTTGATATATGGTTTGATGTACACGTTATGTGTTGAATATTATTACACAATTTAATGTTTGAAATGAATTTCATTATGTTAGTTTAATTGAATATGTTCATTTCATGTTATATTGATTAGAAATTGATTGATGAGATTATAATACAGGAAATTAATTGTAAATTGAATGGACATGTCAATTGTAATAATGATTTTTTTTTACAAAACAAGTTTTTATGATAGGTGAAGAATGTATGTAATAAAAGAAAAGTATATTATGATAGGTGAACAATTACTTGTAATAATATATTCTACATATTATGATAGGTGAAAAAGTCTACATCATAAAATGTTACATATTATGATAGGTAAATCCAGCTGCATCTGTCATAATACACTGGAGCTATTATGATAGGTGACTGAAAGTATGTCATAATATGTTGGATCTATTATGATGGACTTTTCTGTCTATCATAAATTGTGTGGACTTATTATGATGTTCAGATTGATGATGGCAGCTTACCTATCATAATAGGTCCTTTTTACCTATCATAAAAAGCTACTTTTCCACTAGTGATACTACTTTACAAGGCAACTTCAATATTGCCAAGTTAGTTGCCAAGGAAATATATACGGTTAAAGTAACCCTATATTGTTTCCTAACGAATATGAAATTTCTTTAGTGTACTTGACTCTTATGTAGACTCTGAAAAGGTTAGTGAATGCTATACAATGCTGAATTTGATGTTGAACAATGTCGTGAGTTTATGTTAAGAACAAATGAGAAAATTTAATACAATTATAATGAAATAGGATAATTCCACTACTTTTCCAAGATAGATTCATCATCGGTTATTCAAAGATCATTGTTCAATTAATTATTGTTCGGGCTTCAAATTAATTAAAGTATATTTTTAATTAACTTGAGGGCGATCATACAATTAACCAAAATAGATTTTTAATCAATTGCAAGATCTTGCTAGATTACTCACAATGAATTCAACCAAAATACATTCTTAATCAAAGCCTATTCTTAAAAATATGTAAGCAAGCCTAAGCAAGCTAAACACTATCTGTGTAAAAGAGAGGGATAAGATAAGGCAGAGTTTACTTGATCAAACGATACCATGACCTAAACAAACACCTCATCTTGTGATGAAGTATTTATATATGCTTGGTATTTTCATATTAAATAACTTAATTGTAAAATGCTATCTAATGGTAGGAAATCAAAAAGCACTTTGTTGTTCTGAGATGGCATTAAATGACATTAAATGCTCAATGTTCAAAAACAACAAAGGTGATAAGAAAAGTCATATCTGCTGCATGCACAGTTTACTCTAATTTTGCAAATAAGTTATTCTACACGCATCCACAGTGCTACAAATGAAATATCAAAATGTGGACATTAGAGACAAGATTGATAATCACGGAATGTTCCTATCTTGAAGCAAAGTCTAAAAAGATCATAAAACATACTTCAAGAAAATGACTGAAAAAGCATGCCTGCTCTAATAAATTTGGCTTACACAACGGTTATTGTGAAAAGAAGAAAGAGAAAATACATATATTAAGGCTTAAAAGGACATATCCATCCTAAAGAGAAAAAGTGCTAAAAGCAAAGAATACATCTAAGCTTAAGAAAATAGAAGAGAGGAGAAAAAGAGAAAGAGATACTCTCTAGCTTAAACGTAAAATTTCTTACTATTGTAAGAGAGAAGAGAGAAACATCTACGAGTGTTTAGAATGCATTGTATTATAATCAAATCCTTTCGTAGAGAGATTTAGTCTGAACTACTTGTAAGCAATCGTTGATTGCAATTATGAAGAGAATTAAAATACTTACAACTGAACTCTTTTGATTTGAGGAATCTAAGTGTGGTAGTCTAATACCAGGAGCGGTTCAAATACTCAAAAGAAATCTTGGCTGAGAGCTGAGTACTACGAGTGGTGCAAATACTCAAAGGTGATCTCGACAGGGTGCTGAGTACCAGGATTGGTGTGAATACTCAGAGGAAATCTTGGCGAGGTAACTGAGTACTAGGAGTGGTGTTAATACTCATTTATAATCATGTGAAGATTATAGTGGAACCCTTTGTTGAGGAGACTAGACGTAGCTTAGTTGGAGCGATCCAATATAAAATCTCTTATGTTATTTTCTCTTCTCTTTAGTAAACGATCTTCTTTTAAGACCTTTAGTTGAATTTTATATTTCAAGTCAAGCGTTTAAACCTTTAAAAGAATATTTCACATGTTAGATAACGTGTTATATTAGAAGGGTTGCGAAAAATGTTTTCAATAAACACTATTCAACCCCTCCCCCTTCTAGTGTTTTTAAGGTAATTTAAAGAAAACATCAGTCGGGCCTAGATACAAAAAGAAAAAGATATTGATCAACACCTGGGAAGATCTGGACACATCTAATGAGGATGAAGATGTCAAAGTATGTCTGGTAGCAAGAGATGCTGAAAGTACATCAGACGAATCTGATGAAACTTTTCTGACCTACAGTGAGTTAGAAATGCATATTATGAACTGTTATCATATTCGTCCAAATTATCTTGTACCTATAGAAACCTATTGATAACTCTCTAAATGTTCATATTTATCTGTGTATAGAAATCACTTTTAATTCATATTTGTTCTTAATTGTATAGAATTAGATTAGTTTTAGGTTTTTCTATTAAATCTTAGGTTTTATGAAATTTTAGTTAAAAATAGGTTTTTAGGTGTATTTTGTAGAGTTTCTAAATAATTAGGAAATTAATCTTTTTTGTTTTTTTAGTTTTGTTTAAATGGATTTTAAATTTTTTTAATTGTTGAATAACCTTTTCTCATCTGTTTCATTGGTCCCTGTTCTTAGATTTTTCTATTTTGCAAAATGGCCCCTGGTTAATTAGGCTTTTTATATATTGGACCAGAGATGTTGAAATTGGTCTACTGCGTTGAAATTAGGCCAGTTATAGGTTTGGCTGATGTCCACAAGGGAGTTGCTCCCTCCACCTCCCTCATTTCCTCCCTCCACCTCCTCAACTTTCTCTAATTTTTTTTCAATTACAAAAATATCTTTTTGTTTTACCTTTTTAACCTTTTTACATTTTTATTTTTAGAGTTATCTCCCTCTTCCCCAAAACATTTTTTTAAATCCCCTTCTTCCTCTTACTTTCGTCACTTTGTTCTTTCTTCTTCCTTCCTTCATCACTCTAATACTCTTGTACCTTTTCATTATTACTTTTTATTCTAAAAATATTCTACTTTAATTTAATTTTTACGATTTAATTTTATTTAATTTTTTTAAAGTCCCAAATTTTCCTAAACCCCTACACCTCCACCCTACATCATTGGAAGAAAAGTGAATTGAAAAAGTGTCCTAAATCATTGAAAGAAAAATGAATTAAAAAACTGTGATAGATACACCTCCCTCCCTGCATCTTTAATGGTTGTACAAAAGAAGATGAAGAAAGCGTCAATAAAATGTAGAAATTAGACATTCCAAATTATCCGTTTCAGGAACGTTTCTTTCTTCCAGACTCTTGTTTTCTCTTTCCTCATTCCAGATTCTTTCTCTACTTTGCTCTTTCTTATTGTTTGCTTTTTCTGAATAATTAAAAGTTAAAAATAATAGTAAAAGAACAACCACAAAAATGAATTTCTTTAAAGGCAATCTATAAAATTGACTTCTAAACAAAATGGGAATCCATTTAAGATTAATTGAAAATGGACTGCATAGCCTGCAAACATATTATAAAAATGGGAATCCATTTTCATACTATGCATTTTAAAATGTTGACATCCATTTTATTTTAAACGGATGTTGACATCTAGTAACAAATGTCTATGTTCCTTTAAAGGTGTAAAGGTTTTCACGTTGTATGTGGGAGTGAGCAGGACTGAGTATTAATCGTAAAAATGGAAAAGGATAAATTAGGAATAAAAGAATAGAGTAAAGGGTAAATGAGGAAGAGGGAGGTGGAGGGAGAAAATGAGGAGGTGTAGGGAGTAACGCCCTGTGCACAATTGAGTTGCTATGATTGGGTCGTGCAAGGCTATTATTTTTTGGATTGCACATGATTATTAAGCAAAATTACTTGCAAATGGAGCTGGGCTACTACATGGACTTTGGGCTTAAGTAGAACGATACCATTTCAGTGAGGCAAAGAATGTTGCCTTAGGGGTCATTGCTCGAGCAGCTCATTTGAGTAAAAGAACACTCTCTCGAGCATTTCGTTTGGAGAAAGCTCCTTCGAAACTAGGGTTTGCAAGAAGGGAAAGATGACGAAGCCAAGCTTAAGTGACCAGACTTGACCGTTGGAGATGAAGGATGATCGAAGGAATCAAAATTACCATATGATTCCTATGTGGACTTTAATTACCATACTATCAAAACATAGGAAATCAAAATTCTCCAACTTCCTTGTCCAGCCAAAATTGTCCACGTTAACTCTCAAAGTACATTAGCATCTAGGAAAAACATGCATCTTTTTGACCAGCTACGAGGTCTGGAACAGTTGCATCCAATCATGGAATTAGTTCCAAGGCATATTTCTTTCCAACAGAGAAAACAAAATAGCTGCATCATTTCCTATTTTAGAACTCACTTGCAACAAGACACTTACTCTACTCTCCATTCAAGTATAAACCAAAACATCAATAAACAGTTGCATGTTCGTTTATTTAAAGTGGTCCCAAAGTAATATTTTGGACACCTTTGGATGGTTCATTACTACCCCAACGTGGTTCCTCTTGGCTCAGGTAGAAGGGACTCCCCAGTGTGTGGTGGGTACTGACTTGGTTAGAATTTAAGAGTGTTTGATCCAAGTACATGTGTGCGAAAGAGGGACTTTGTGAGTTATGTGCCTGTGTAATCGATTACAGATAGGCTGTAATCGCTTACCTCACTACAAGAAAAATGCTATTTATATACGGATTATTACATACGGATTTTGATCGGTAGATAAGCAACCTATTATATACAGATTTTGTATACGGATAATAAAAATGAGTTATATACAGATTTTTCCGTATATAAAAAATTTATATACGGATTTTAAAATAAATAATAATTAAAAAAAAAATAAAACTAAAGAGAATGCTAAGGGGCAGAAGCATTGGTGCCCATTTCTCATCGAGCCCTTCGTCTTATAATAATAATAATCTGACCATCTCATTATTTAACACATTTTTAATAAAAATTACTTATCTTTTAGTTTTAGCTTTAATATTATTTTATATTAACACAGTGTTTCATTTTGATTCTTAAATAAGTTACCAGAAAAATTGAATGAAAGAAACATAAATATAAAAAAATGTTGAATAAAGTGAATTAAAAATACTCAATTTTACAAAATACTTAAAAAAGATTTAATTAAATGTAAACAAAAGATATTTCTTTCATTAGTGTTAAATGATGTCATGGTGGAGAGAATGAGAAGTGTTTCTCAGAAAAAGAGAAGGACTATACACATTTCAGATATTGTTTTCAAGTTGATGTTAATTGGCTCTAGTATCTGGGAAAGTATTATTTTCTATTTTTAATCATGTTGACAAGTGCTAACTGTGGAGGGCTGATTCCTGATTTCTCGGCCTTAAAAAATATCAAATTTTTTCTTAGCCAAGCAACCATGCCATTCTAGTTTTGTCTCTGGTATGAGTCCACAGGATTTGATTGAAATACAAAATAAGGATTAGTTTTGACATAGGCCCCACCAATAGTTCCAAATAAATACAAAATTATGAAATGTTGGATTGAAGCTTCTTCAATTATCAAATATTGAAAGATGTTATTTTGTGTGAATGATTGCAGGGTTTATGATGCCAAGGAAGAACTTTCCACTGTGGGATCTTATATGCAGAGATCCTTCATTTCCTAAGTCTGAGATTCATGGCTAGAGTGATGGAGAAGAACTTGAACAAATTTTGCTGCACTTGATCAACAAAGTATCAATGGAGCAAAATTCTCCCTTCATTTCCTCTTATTGCAAGCTTCAAACACGTCACTGCTCATGAGGCTTTGCCCAAAGCTCTACCAGTTCGACCATATTTTCATGCTTTTGTAACTTTTGCAATGGACCAAAGTTGAATATAACATGACTAATTTTTGTCTCAATAGTATAATAGTATATATTGCATAGTCAGTTACCTTTGCCTTAATTTCTGGAATATCTGATGACAATCTAGTTACAATGAGGTAGGACCATTCAATTGTAAATATCACGTTTTAATAAAAATTGAGAGATATTTGGTATTGTAACTTATAATTTGACAATTTTATTTGATTTTTATCAGTATATAAAACTATTAGTTATAGGATGTAGATGTGAGATCATTTATTGTTTTTTTATAAAATCATAAGTTACATACGGATTTTTCCGTATATAAATTACATACGGATTATATATACGGATTTTTTCGTATGTAATTTATATACGAATTTTACATACGGATTTTTTCGTATGTAAGTTATATACGGATTTTTCCGTATGTAAATTATATACGGATATTTTCGTATATAAATTTAGCTACGAGGGTATTATATACGAATTTTTGTCCGTATGTAATCCGTATATAACCAAATTTTATATAAGGATTTTTAGTCTTATATACGGATTTTGCTTGTAGATAATTGCGATTTTTCTTGTAGTGCCTGTGCCTCTGTACCACAAGTCCAACACTACTCCCTGGCTTAGGTAGAGGGAGCTCCCTAGTGTGTGGTGCGTACTGACTTTGTTATAAATTAAGAGTGTTTAATCCATGTGCATGTGTGAGGAAGAGGGACTTTGTGATTTATGTGTCTGTGTAAGCCATTACAGAAAGGCTGTAATCGCTTACCTGTGGCTGTGCACAAAAAGTCCAACTCTGCTCCGTGGCTCAGGTATAGGGGGCTCCCCAGTGTGTCGTGGATACTGACTTGGTTAGAATTTAAGATTGTTTTATCCAAGTGCATGTGTGAGGAAGAGGGACTTTGTGAGTTAGGTGCCTGTGTAATCGATTACAGAAAGGCTGTAATCGCTTACCTGTGTCTCTGTACCAAAAGTCCAACGCTGCTCCCTAGCAAAGGTAGAGGGGTCTCCCTAGTGTGTGGTGGGTACTGACTTGGTTAGAATTTAAGTTGTGAATCTGAAATGAATGGTTGTTCGTGAGGACCAGCACCTAGTCAGGGGTATGTAAGAGTGTTTGATCCAACTGCATGTGTGAGGAAGAGGGACTTTGTGAGTTATGTGCTTTGTGTAATGGATTACAAATAGGCTGTAATCGCTTACCTGTGCCTGTGTACCAAATGTCCAACGCTGCTCCCTGGCTCAAGTAGAGGGGGCTCCCCACTGTGTGGTGGGTAATGACTTGGCTAGAAATTAAGAGTGTTTGATCCATGTGCATGTGTGCGGAAGATGGACTTTGTGAGTTAGGTGCCTGTGTATTCGATTATAGATAGGCTGTAATCGCTTACGTGTGCCTTTGTACCAAAAGTCCAATGCTGCTCCCTAGCTCAGGTAGAGGGGGCTCCCTAGTGTGTGGGGGGTATTGACTTGGTTAGAATTTAAGTTGTGAATCTGAGATGAATGGTTGTTTGTGAGGACAAACACCTGGTCAGGGGTATGTAAGAGTGTTTGATCCAAGTGCATGTGTGAAGAAGAGGGACTTTGTGAGTTATGTGCTTGTGTAATCTATTACAGATAGGCTGTAATCGCTTACCTGTGCGTGTGTACCAAAAGCCCAACACTGCTCCCTGGCTCAAGTAGATGGAGCTCCCAAGTCTGTGGTGGGTACTGACTTTGTTAGAAATTAAGAGTGTTTAATCTAAGTGCATGTGTGAGGAAGAGGGACTTTAAGAGTTATGTGCCTGTGTAATCGATTACAGGTAGGCTGTAATCGCTTACCTGTTCCTGTGTACCAAAAGTCCAACGCTGCTCCCTGGCTCAGGTAGAGGGGGCTCCCCACTGTGTGATGGGTATTGACTTGGTTAGAAATTAAGAGTGTTTGATCCATGTCTATGTGTGCGGAAGAGGGACTTTGTGAGTTAGGTGCCTGTGTATTCGATTACAGATAGGCTGTAATCGCTTACCTATGCCTCTGTAGCAAAAGTCCAACGCTGCTCCCTAGCTCAGGTAGAGGGGGCTCACTAGTGTGTGTGGGGGGGGGGGGTATTGACTTGGTTAGAATTTAAGTTGTGAATCTGAGATGAATGGTTGTTCGTGAGGACCAGCATCTGGTCAGGGGTATGTAAGAGTGTTTGATCCAAGTGCATGTGTGAGGAAGAGGGACTTTGTGAGTTATGTACCTGTGTAATCTATTACAGATAGGCTGTAATCGCTTACCTGTGCGTGTGTACCAAAAGTCGAACGTTGCTCCCTGGCTCAGGTAGAGGGAGCTCCCTAGTGTGTGGTGGGTACTGACTTTGTTAAAAATTAAGAGTGTTTAATCCAAGTGCATGTGTGAGGAAGAGGGACTTTGTGAGTTATATGCCTGTGTAGTCGATTACAAATAGGTTGTAATCGCGTACCTGTGCCTGTGTACCAAAAGTCCAACGCTGCTCCTTGGCTCAGGTAGAGGGGGCTCCCCCGTGTGTTGTGGATACTGACTTGGTTAGAATTTAGTAGTACTACAGTAACGAAGGGCATTACCGAAGGCCAAAAACCCTCGGAAAAGTCCAAAAGCCGTCGGTAAAGACCAATTACCGAGGGACTGGCGACGGTCCGAAAGCCCTCGGTAAATACGTCGTCGCTATTTTTACTAAGGGATTTTGACCCTAAGTAATTACCGAAGGGCAGAAGCCATCGGTAATTACCCAGGGCTTTTGGCCCTCGGTAATTACCGAGGGCTTCCGCCCTTCGGTAATTACCGAGGGCTTTCGCCCTTCGGTAATTACCGAAGGCTTTTGCCCTTCGGTAAAGCCTTCGGTATGCTGCAGGGAAAAATGAATTGTATTTGTTTTTGTTTTCCAAGCACAAGTACCTGCAATGTAATTTCACAACATACAGAGACCTGCATAACAGTTTCAATCCATAAACAAACCTGCCTATATATTGTCCATCCCAAAATCTCACGTTCATTGATGAAAAATCATAAAGTACTAACATTATCATCATAATGTATTGATATCCAATATGTTCTAACAATATCATAATAGTAATATCATCCAATTCTAAGCAAAAATAAATGTACCAATATCATAATATACAAACATCTAAATGTACTAAAATCACTATGATCAATAACAAAATGAAACTAAAATTGTACAAAGTCTTCATCTTCATCATCATCAGGCTCATNTGTAGATGGTTGGACTTGTGTAGGCTGGACTGGTGTGGGCTGGACTGGTCTAGGCTGATGAGGGACGGCGGGTGACGGGGAGGGTCGTGGCTGGGTCGGAGGGACAGTGGAAGGAGGATCTGAAGTTTGAGGCAGCGCTCTCATGACCAGGGACTTGAAGCTTGAAAAATCGTCTCTCAAGTGAGTGTATTCTTCTCTCAAAGCACGGTTCTCCTGGTCACGTTGCTCTAATAGCTGTGTCAAGCGCTGGATGGCCTCGTCAGTAGAAGGGGTGGAAGAAGAGTTTAATTGGTCAACCCTTACCGAAGGACCTGCACGAATACCCTCAATCGCTGAGTTTAATTGGTCGAGACCCTTACCGAAGGACATAGAGCCCTCGCTAAGGTCTTCTTGATCGTGGGTAACATTATTTCATGTTGCCCTTCGGAAAGTCACTTTTTGGCCCTCGGTAATGAACTTTTACCGACGACCCAGAGGCCTTCGGAAAAATATCGTCGGTATTTCACGCTTTTCTTGTAGTGGTTTGATCCAAGTGCATGTGTGAGGAAGAGGGACTTTGTGAGTTAGGTGCCTGTGTAATTGATTACAGATAGGTTGTAATCGCTTACTTGTGCCTCTGTACCAAAAGTCTAACGCTGCTCCCAAGTGTGTGGTGGGTACTGACTTGGTTAAAATTTAAGTTGTGATTCTGAGATGAATTGTTGTTCTTGAGTTTTTTAGAATTTCATCCAAGTTGCTTGGTTTCTATTTCATCCAAGTTGGTAAAGTATAATAATGTACCAACATAAAGATAAAAAATATACAACAACAGTGGAAAATTTTTTCCATATTGAATTGCCCATGTGAATACCAAATAAAGCAATCATCATGAACGATGATGAAGTCATCCTAATACATATTACAGTCATCCCAATACGTATTACAGTCATCCCAATACATATTACAGTCATCCCAATACATATTACTGTCAATGCAAAAGTAGTAATTATAGTAAACATTAGTATAGTAATCCTTAAAAGATTCAAAGTAACCTGCAAAAGAAAACAAAGATCCACATTTATGTCTACATAATATCATTACATTGCGTTAGAGTTGTCTCTATTGTTGTCTTGTACTTTCGATTTAGATGGTTGTTGATGATGAGGATTTCTCAATTTTCGCATAATTTAAACCATATTTGGTTCTTCCAGTAGAAGGGGTCGATTGACTAGTTTGGGGGTCTCCATCACAAGTTCCTTTATGGGAGGACATATGTCTACGACAAAGACTTTGATTACATTTAGAAGCACTATGTTAACATAATAGTTTGGTGGAAATGCACTGAATGCACGTACCTAAATAAAAAGAAACAAATGACATGACTAACAATACCAAAAGTTATGGAGTATAAATAGAATTAGGAATAAGATGGGTTACAAGGTTATGTATCAAAACGCAACCAAGACCGATATGTGGACCAAAATTTGGATCTTTAAGAACTTAGTTATGTAAGGACGCCTTCATAGTCCCAGTAGGGTCCTGGTCACAATAAATATCACATTACATTAAGTTAAATAACCAAAAGTATGTTATGGTTAATTATTACCTTCAAAGTAAGTAGCATATCACCCAGTCCATTCGGGTGACACTCCTTAACAATACAAACAACAAGGTGAAGGGTTGACACTGATTTTGCTGTATCTAGGTGAGTGACGTTATTAATATCTCCATCTTTCACAATATATGCATTTGACTCTTAGCTTTAGTAACATGTCAAAATAATTTTATAATGTCAAAGTTTATAGAATTTCTAACCATGGTGTTTGATGTACATCTCAGCCCATTTCCATGCATTTGAATTGAAATCTCTTTCATAGGTTGCTTGAGCAACTACCTCAGCAAATTGTTGGGTGGTACAAGGGTCATCACTTATCCTATTCATCATTGTTGCCTGCACATTCCCAGTCGGACCAAGAATAAATGATGAGGAACTATCACATTTCTTCAAGAACGATTGAAGGACATCCTCGTCAAATTCAAGACCTTCCCATGCATCCATGGTCTTTCTATTTGAAAGAAGAATAATATTTAACAAAAGATATTAAGTAAGAAACTAGAAAGCGTGTAAGCAATACACATTACTTCGAACAAGTGTACTGGAATGAAATTCAGAGTGACTTCCTAGGGCGTAATGTTTGGTCATATTTAAAGACCAAAAAAAATGAAAAATAAATTCTCATTGAAAAAATAATTTAACATTTATTTATTCATTATTGATATGACTATTGATGGCTTAAGAAAAGGACAATGTTAATTTATTTACTATTTATGTACTATTTTCCTTTCCTTTCCTATACCACAGTCAATTTGATGATTTTTCTATCTTTCTCCCATTCAATTTCTCGCGTTCCTAATTTTACTATCTCTGTCGTCAAACACATGCAGACTTTATCTCATTCATCACAATGTCATTGCAAACTGAAGCATCAATCACTAGCCATTGATATTGTATAATTAACCAAGAAAAACTCTGCATCAATGACTCTCCTTTTTCACCTTTTTAATGCCTTTAAAGAAGGAGATATCATCAAAATTATACTTCAGATTACTTTTTCACACTATCCCACGCAATAGGATAGCTTTCAGCTTCCTTAATGCAAGTTTCATTTAATGTGGGGAAAATTATACTTACTTCAACACTCCACGTATGGACACCTTTTCCATACCTAATTTATGATATTCATTCAATGCTCCTTCTTTCCTTCCTTAAACACAATAATTCGTAGTCTTCATTTGTTGTGCTTCATCTTCTCTGCATTAATTGCTTTTACCTTAAACTGTTCAACTTTCAAACTCTCAACTTTTGCATTAGTTGTGCTTGTTCTCATTGGACGTCCCCTTTCAAGACTATATCTTTCAACTTCACTAAAGAACCATTTAAAGGCATTGTGTGGTTGTTGGTTGTTGGTCAGAAGCACAACAACAACATTAAAACACGAGTAAATTCATTCATTCAAGGCCTTCAACTGTAAGTTTATCTTGATTTTAGTTCCGGTAATCAATTTATTACTCCTTCCATTTTCTTATTTTTATTGGTGGAACCATTTGTTACAAGGTTAGTTGATATATTTATCATCTTTTTTGTATTGGCATTGTTGATATTTATTTAATTTTTTTAATCCATATCGGGAGGTAATACATTAAAGGGATGCACAATTGTGCAGAGAGTATGACTATGGATGGTGAAAGCAATGAGGAATTTAATACCGTAGACGATAGTTTTTCGGACTTGGTTCCTACTTTGAACATGTGTTTTGACACTATGAAAGAAGCAAAGAAATTTTATTCTGATTATGGAAAAAAATGTGGTTTTGGTGTTCAAACAAGAACTTCAAAAAAGGACAACAATAACGAAGTGTACTACTTGAGATTGGTATGTTCAAGGGAAGGTAAATATGTTTCTAACATACGTCCTGAAGTGAAAACTCTGCCTAGTCAGACTAATCAATGCCTGACTGGAATAACAATTGCTCGAAAAGATGACAAATGGGTTGTGAGGACTGTTGTTCTAGAGCATAGTCATGAGCTTTGTCCACAAACCTATAATCTCATCCATGCCAATAGAAAATTGAACATGCATGCGAAGCACACATTGGAAGTTAACGATGACGCCGATGTACGTATTAACAAGAGTTTTCTTAGCATGGTTGGTGAAGCTGGTGGTTATGAAAATATGCAATTTATGGAGAGAGATGCTAGGAACTTCATCGATCAACATAGAAGGTCAGTTTGTAAGGAGGGGGATGGTCAAGCGCTGCTACGTCACTTTTCAAAAATTAGAGACCTCAATAACGATTTCTTTTATGACCTACAAATGGATGAAGGAAATAGAATTACCAGTGTATTTTGGGCGGACGCTAAAAGTCGAGCTTCTTGTGAGGAATTCAGTGATGTGGTGTCTTTTTATACCACTTATTTAACAAACAAATATGACATGCCATTTGCTCCATTTGTGGGAGTAAACCATCATGGACAATCCATCCTACTTGGTTGTGGATTACTCTCATCGGAGGACACTAGATCATTTATGTGGTTATTCCTAAGTTGGTTAAGATGTATGGGTAACAAGGCACCAGACAGTATTGTTACAAACCAATGTAGGGCCATGGGTAATGCAATTGAAGAAGTCCTCCCCACAACAAAACATAGGTGGTGTTTGTGACACATAATGAAAAAGATACCTGAAAAATTGCAAGGGTATAAAAATTATCTATCTATCAAGAGTGACGTCAAAGTGCTTTTCTATGACGTTGTTCTACAATGGACTTTGAAATTGGTTGGAAAGAACTACTTACAAAACACAACTTAGAAAATAATGAATGGTTAGGTAATTTGTACGATGAGAGACATATGTGGGTGCCTTGCTACTTGAAGAATAATTTTTGGGCAAGTATGTCCACAACTCAATGAAGTGAGGGAATGAATGCATTCTTTGATGGATTCATCAATTCCAGTACGACACTTCAACAATTTGTGGTTCAGTACGATAATGCTCTTAAATTCAAAGCCCAAAAAGAAATAGAAGCCGACTTCTCTTCCCTCAATACCACGGTTGCATGTGGGTCTCAATCACCTATTGAAAGACAATTTCAAGTTAAGTACACACATGCAAAATTTGAGGAAGTACAAACTGAGTTTCGGTCCAGGATGAATTGTTTCAACAAAGACACTATGAAAGACTGTATTTCTAACAAGTACACGATCAAAGAAGAGTGCATGTGGGATGGAATATGTTCTGCAAAATATTATCATGTTCAATTTGATCCTCTTACAAATGATACAAGCTGCTCTTGCCTACTCTTTGAGTTTAGAGGTATTATTTGTCAGCATTGCCTATTGGTTCTCAGTCAGGAATATGTACAAAATGTCCCCTCTAAATACGTGCTCCGCCGTTGGAGTAAAAATATCAGAAGAAAGCACACATTGATTATAGCAGGTTACAGTTCTTTGCATCAGGAACCCAAGATGCAAAGATATCAATCGTTGTGTAAGCGGTTCTATGACATAGCTGAGGCTGCATGTAAATCTGAATCAACATCTCATGAATTGGAAAAAGAATTGAATTCTCTTGGTAAAAAGTTTGGAGTGAATACATCATTACGAAATGTGAAGCGTAAAGGCCGACCAAGAACTAACAGATTGAAGTCAAGTGTTGAAACACTAAGCCGAAAAAGGAAAACCGCTTCAAGGAAACATGCTTCAACAACAACGCTTCAACAAAATGTGAGTACTTTCATTCATCTTAAACTATATTCATGCATTATTTTTGTGAAAGGGTGCTGATATATGTTGGTTTCTGATCTCAGGAAATAACATGTATTGTTCCTTCTTTATTCAACCGAAATGCAACAAGTTTCACAACTATCTGAAATGGCTCCACTTGGCTTTATGTCATTGTTATTTGTTGTTCATAATAATTTTGATAACTCACAATGATGATGTATGCTATCATTAGATCATCTCTTATTTTGTTATATTTTTCAAAACTCTTGTGCACAGTGTTGACAGGTTAATCTTTGGAATTAGATGATATGACATTAACTACTCTCATAATCGATTACATTGACAGTTGTAATCGACTACAGCAGCATGTCAGCCAACAAATGATGTGGCGTTGCACACACGTTTAATAACCTCCATCATTTTATCATAACTTCCCTGCACCCAGTTTTAAAATCACGGCCACCCAAACCGTTGCCTGCCTCACCCACTACCCCATTGTTATTAAATAGGGTTGTTACCTCACTTCCCCAAGGAAAACGTTCTTGACCCCTAACACATATAACCTTCATTCCCCTTTTGAAAACCCTAAACACCAGTAATGGCAGACTGTTGTCACAAGAAACTTTGGGCTTCCTCTTCCAGAAGGGGACGTCGAAGTCGCCCACCACCATCCCCTCCAAAGTCGCCACCATTAACAAGTAACGAACTGTTCTCCAACGACGAGCAATATGAAAGGTTCTCTGCACATTTCTTTGAGCGTCCAATCATTGAAAGGAAGTATCTTGACAACGTGTTTTTCGAACTGGGGGAATTCGAATTGTACGACATTTTGACAAAGGCTGGGCTAAATGATTTTGTCGCTTATAGACGCCACTGCTACCCCGAATTAGTTCGAGTTTTCTACAGCAATATGCGTATATCAGAATCTAGAGTCATTCGAACCGAGGTTAAGAAGGTGAAAATCACTATCAAACCTTCTCTTTTTCATAAACTAACTGTCATTATTTGCGTTGGTGTTCGTTTTGAAGGAAATCTTGTTGACGAGTGGAAGGAGGAATACAATTCTGTTACTGCTAGGAAAATGATTTGTAAACCAGATCCACGTCCAATCAATAGAGGTAGATTATTGGTAGGACGTATGAAGTTTGAATGTAGGATACTTCATTATGTACTTTGTCGGATCTTACTTCCTCGCTCAACGAATGTTGCACAGGCAACGGAGGAGGATATTATGTTGATGTGGGCATTGATGAATTCAGTTGAGATTAACTAGGGTCATGTCATTGGAAACAGGATGAAAAGGGATACAAGGGACAACGCCCAACTCCCATATCCACATCTAATTACCACATTTATGGAACACTTTGGTGTCCCTACTCAAAGTGATCCTTTAACCCAAGTCAAGGCTAAACAGAGGATTGGTTTCGATGTTTTAACATCAATGGGTTATGAAAGAAATGTTGAAGGAATATGGGTTTACAAAGATGATGTTGACAATGCTGAGGAGGAAGGTAATGAAGAAGCACAGGTTGGTAATGAAGAACACGAAGAAAGACAATCGTCTCCAATTCCAAATCAATCCTCTTCTGTCACATTGAGTGAATTAATGACACAAATACAAGATCTCTGCATGTTCTTGGGCGATAGATTAAACACAATTGAGAGTCGAGTTGGAAGTGTGGAGGAACAACTTATTAACTTTCGCAACGAATTTGATCGACATTCGGCTTCTTAGATTAAATTTCATTGTTGGGTCCTATGTAACTTTTCTTTTCAGAAGTTGTTATTTTGTAAACTTTTGTTAAGTTAAGTCTTTATATTGATGTATGTGGCTTTTATTATTGTTATCACTTCTCACATTACTCAATAAACTTCATTACGAATTTTACTTGTGTTTCATATTGAAGAACCAACATATAGTTTTCAAAAGACTATCATAACTAATACAAAAGACGAGATAATACATTAAAAAGTTTGAAAAACAATGCAGTAAGGCATGTTGGGGAGCCACTCTGTACTTTGTGGGGAGCAAGCAAGAGGTTTTGGTACAAATCCTTTTCTGCCACTTGTAATCGCTTACAGTGTCCTTGTAATCGATTACACAAGCACCTAGGTCGTGCCATTGCTGAATTGCAGTAATGCATGTTGGGGAGCCACGTTTTAATTTTTAGGGAGCACGCATGAGGTTTTGGTACAAAATGTTTTCTGCCACTTGTAATCGCTAACAATGTCCTTGTAAGAGATTACAGAACCACCTGTTGGGGAGCCACTATGTAATTCGTGGGTAGCACTCGTGAGGTTTTGGTACAAAATGTTTTATGACACTAGTAATCGATTACAGTGTCCTTGTAACCGATTACACCAGCACCTTGGCTGTGTCATTGCTGAAGGCAGTCACATCCCAGTTAACCTAGACCTCTTGTTGGTCTTCCATTATCAGAGGCAAGACTAATAATGCAAATTGTTATAACTTAAATAATGAAACAAGATTAAATAACAAAACCAAATAACACAGGTACTGAACATTCAACAAAAATTTCCAATAACCACTTTCTTTAGTCACAATCACATTAATTAATCAAAATACAACTATCCATACATAAACAACTACCAAATACTACACTAGTAATAAATTACAAATTTAATTATCTAAAAATTTGGGACTATATTCAGTATAGGGAGTTCTACAAGTTTTGCTTTTGTAACGCTTTCGGCGTTGTCCTGCCTTCTTAACACTTTCACGGCTGGAAATTCCTCCCTGACATCCAAAATCATTGAAGAATTCATTTCCTTTACAAGGCGTAATGTAACCACCTTCATCTTTATTGTTCTCTTCAAGTAGCTCAGCCTTCAATGCAGATACCTCTTCTTCAAGTTCTTCAATTACATCATCTTGTTCCTCTAAAAGTTGGTCTAGAACAGCTAAGCCACTTTCTTTTTCCTATTTATTGGAGTTTATTCCTTTCTTCATATCTTCACCACTTCGATGTAATGATGCTTTAACTGATGACTCACCCATTTCTTTCCTTGATGCACCGTACTCATCAAGCATCTACAAATTAATCACAATTACCTCTGAATAAAACATTCACTCAAACAAATTTAATAGAACAATCAAGTACATACCACACCCGTCTCCATTGCAACTTTGATAAACTTGTCACCTACACTTACTACCATCCAATGCAAAATTCTTGGCTATTTATGTACACAAGCATTTGAAACGATCACAAAACCACACCTGAAATACATCATAAAAGTCATAAATACTCACTTCAATTCACTGCCTACAAACAATACATGTCAAAAAATTACTTGAAACACGTATACACAACCATCAACATAGACACTAGTTGCACCTTTTCCTCTATTCCAGGATAAGTTCTATTTGCAAAAACTACTAAGTAGATAATGGTACACTATATGAGCCCAACAAAAAGTTCCCAAATCATTTATTCTATCAACAATTTCAAACAATATTAGAAATATTGTTCTGCTACGACTAGGTAACAATACTTCATGTATTCCAACAAAAATGTAAAGGCTACAAACATTTATGGCAGACAACTTTTTGTGGCTTTTCAAAACAAAATCGTATATCCTATCCAATTTTTATTTTCCTTTTTCCTTTTCTTTATCAAAATAGTTCCGAAAATGACTTTGTAAAAGGTTCTTTTCATTCAGATTAATCTTGTCCCCAACAAAAGACAACCCTAAGCTTAATGTTACATCCACTTCCTTGAATTCAACAAAATTTTCTCCAAATATAAAACCTCCTCTCTCATCAACCCATTTAGTCAGTAAATCACTCAAAATGTTCCTACCAATTCTAAGGTTATCCTGTAGTTCTAAAAACCATGCAAGTGGAGTCTTCGAAATAATACACCTCTGCTCCTCACTCAAAATTGCATTCAAACCAGCAACAAACTTTGTTTTCATAGAATGACGAACATATAACTGCAAAAAAATAAAAATTGTAGTAAACATTTTTTCCAAACTGAAAAAAACAAAAATCCCTACCACATTACCATAAATCCCAAGCCGCAAAACCAAACTGACGACCAAATACCAATACGCATAAAGGATCATGTTCATACCTTGTTGTTGGAAGAGTCAATGTCATTTGGCGAAGCCATGGCAAAAAAAAAGGTAACAATTTCCACGAAATAAGCACCCAACGACCACCCAAGCGTAATGTCGCACTCAACAAAGATTGCTCACCACTTCCACGCCTTCACAAAATTTACACAGTTAATACAACAACTTCAAACCAGAACAAAAAGCTCGAATGGAGGGACATATCGCTTCAAAGCAAAAACAAAACCTAAAATGGAGAGAAAGACGATGTTACCAAGTACAATAAAATGGAGAGCGAAGACTTCGACAACGAAAGACTACGAGATCAAAACACTCCGACAACGAAAAGCTCCAATGGGGAGAGAGAACGCTTCAAACCAAATACAAACCTAAAATGGAAAGAAACACACCGCTTCCAGGTACAAAGATCTCTGAAAACCACCCAGGGCAGTTTCGGAATAACAAAAACTCCCCTCTTTCAAATAAGTTTTCAAATTAAAAAAATTTAAAAAAATGGGTCAATCCAACGCTGACACATGGCGTTGTCAAAATATTGGCAAAATTCCGTTGTCAACATATCGCGATCCTTTACCAAAAGTGTGTGTATAAACTAATATGCCATGTTAATTCGTTTTGCCGCTCATTTATTTTTATTTGCTATATTTCTGTAATTGCATAATGTATGGCTTGAATTGAAGGGTTTTTGAAATGTTTCTCTTAAAAGCAGTCTTCTTTACAAACTAATCTTTAAAAATGACAACATTTATCCATGAACATTTTAGAGCAGTTATCCTTAATTTGTATTATTATATATGCAAATTTAATGTTTAGTGCATTCGACAAATGTGCTGTTTCTTTTCAATTTAAAATTCCCTTTAATTTAGTGTGTATTATGTTGGTATGAATTTTGTTCTATAATACAATGTTTTATATATGCTTATATGTTCAAGAGTATATGATCACTGCCCATGGAGTATTTGCACATAAGTTGTTTGTTAATTTGCGTCATATGTTCACTTTCTAAGAAAGGTGTATTAGCAAATCTACATATTTGGAACCTATATATGTTTTGATGAGACATTGTGTTTTAAAAAATTGAACGATGACCTTTTTCACTCTTACACAATTGTCCATACTTTAGAATAAGAAAACATGTTAACATTACATATCTTAAGTTGGGTTTCGTGATATTATTGATGAAAAATAATACGTACTTGTGCAATGCAAATAAAAACTTTTATAGTGAACTCTTTGAATTGCAAAGACAATGAATTCAAACTTAAGACTAACATTTCTTGTGTGCTCTGTTTTAGGTGTGGCAAATTGTGTAATCACAATCAATGAGGTATTTTTTATTTTATTTTTTTGCTTTACAATGTTTCGTCAAGATATTGTAATTTCCATTTCTACATAATTTAAGTGAGCTTCAAAATATTGCAGGATTTATGTTATAATGTATTAGGTGTTTGATGATTCATCACCTATATTAAAGGAGGCCATGATCAAAATAACACATGAATGGAGAAGTTATCTCCTCCAATGTGTATATTAGGTTTCATTTTAAGTTTTAGACTACATATTTTAAGTTAAGACATTTTATTGTTTATTTTGATTTTGGAATTATTTATTATGTACTAGAAATGGGCAATTTGAAATATATATTCTATTATAGGAAATATTTAATATTATAGGTTTTGGTTTTGAGTAAAAAGAAATTAAAATAAAAAGCTATAAATTTATGTTTGATATAGTTATAACAAACTTTCATTTGCTACTTTTTTTTAGGAATATATTAATATTTAAGTCTGTTGTTGACCAACAGACTTAAAATTTAAGTTTGTTGAATCTAAGTATGTTGTAAAACAGACTTAAAAAATCTAAAATAACATACTTAAAAAGTCTAAAATAACAGACTTAAGAAACCTTTTTTTGTAGTAGTGATCTTTTTCTTAGGTTAAAATCATGTTATCTTCACTTAATTAATTAATGTAAAAATTTTAGTTTTTTTTTTTTAGCTTGAGTGAGACTGACCTACTAGTGTGAGTTCCTAAAGCCGATGCAAAATTTTATTACTTATGGTTGTTGATTGTGGGCTTTTGATCGACGTAAGGGAGACGTTAATCAAATATTAGCATTGACTTTTGTTCATTTGTGTTGGTTTTCTAGGGTTGGTGAGAATTTTTCTTTAGAATCGGTTAAACTTAAACGTGTCAATTTGATTCATGATTCATGAGTTAATTTTTACCTATTTTTTAAAAGTCTCATTTTAGAAAACTCTTAAAGTGGAGTTAGAAAAATGTCCAACTTCCAGAACTTTTTCTGAAGTGGGTTAGAGTAGTGTTAAGTTGAGTTTAATTCCACTGTAAAAAAAAAAAAAAACTTCAAAAAACATAAACGGTTTTAGGTCATGTAGATTTTTTTTCCTTAATTTATGATCAATTAAAAGATTTTTCGTTATCTTTTTCTTGAGCATCACTAATTATTACTATTTATGTTTTAAGATTCAATAGGAGCCATCATTTATTAACTTTGATATTCATATAATTTGAATTATTATTTTATTAATCATTAAATTTCAATCAAATTTAACAAACCATAAAGTAGGGTTTGCTAATTTACGTAAGGGATTTTTTTTAGTTGGTACATTTTAGTAAAGTGTACCAAATTTTAGGTTACAAAAAAGTCCCTATTAAAATAAAAACCAACTTTAAATCCAAGGGTTATAGGGAGAGGAACTACATGTTCCCTTGATGGACACTTATATATAGTAGCAACGAATATGTGTCAAGGTTGAATTAGGGAAAGAGAGTGAGAATGAGAGATAAAGAGAAATAAGATAAAGAAAGAAAAACGAGAAAACACTTCAAATCGTCAACAATCGATTATCTCTCAGGATAATCAATTATCACCAAAAGATATAATTGACCAAAGTTCGGTAATAATCGATTATGACTTATGATAGATTAGATCGTTTATTGAGAGAAAATAGGCTTCATCCAACAAGATAGGTCTTGGTTATAAGAAACCCAAGACAAAAAAAAGAAAAAACTGAACCAACAACATTAAATTTACTTAGTCAAGTAATGATGCATTGACTTCTGAGAGTCAGATAATTCCTATTGCAAAATATTTTTGATGATCGAAAGAAAAACCCTGTCATGGTACCAAGATAGTGGCTACTCACATCACATGACAGAAGAAAAGTGTATGTTCCTAAACCTAAGGAGCAAGAATGGAGGAAACCAAAAAGGAAAAATCATAGGAACTTAAAAGATAGGTACAAACCTTCCCCCTTTCATTGACAATATTTTGTTGGTAGATGGCCTTAAAATAATGTACTTAGCATAAGTCAATTGTATGATAGTGGATATAATGTTATTTATTAAAAAGACCAATGTAGAGTATTAGATAGTAATAACTTAGTAGTATTTACAACTAATAGATAAGGTAACTTGTATAAAATAAATTTGGATGAACTTGAGTCTTAAAGTGTCTCATGTCTAGTATCTATGAAAGATGAGGAAGTGACATAACTTAATAACTGTGGACACGCAAGCATGAGATTAATCTCCAAGTTTCAATGCCATGATCTCATTCGAGGACTGCTAAAAGTATCGTTCAACGATACAATTTTTTGTAACTCTTGCATGAAGGGTAAACAGGTCAAGAAATCTTTTAAGAGTAAAAACATGGTTTCAACCAAACGACCTCTTGAGTTGCTTCGTGTAGATTTTTTTGGACCCACAAGAACTGAGTCTATGAATGTTAAGTGCTATGGGTTAGTAGTTGTAGATGATTTTTCTATATGGACTTGGGTTTTGTTCATAACTCATAAGGATGAGGCCTTCAATGCTTTTTGCATACTTTGTAAAAGGATAGAGACTCAAAAGGATTTGAAAATCATGTTTATTTGAAGTGCCCATGGAGGAGAATTTGAAAATGTGCTTTTCAAAAACTTTTGCCAAAACTCTAGCATCAGACACAACTTTTCTACTTCAAGAACTCCACAACAAAACGAAGTTGTTTAGAGGAAAAACAATTCTCTACAAGAAATGGCCAGAACCATATTATATGCTTTTATCACTCCTAAACCCTTCTGGGCTGAAGTAGTTAATACTACCTGCTACATTCATATTAGAGTTTACATAAGGTCAATCCTCAACAAAACACCTTGTGATTATGGAAGGACAAAAAGAAAAATATTTCTTATTTTCATCCACTTTGTTGCCAATATTTTATTCTAAACAGCAAGGATAACCTTGGAAAGTTTGATTCTCGTAGTGATGAAGGGATGCTTGGTTCTCGGAAACATCAAGAGCATTTAGAGTTTACAACTCTAAAACCTTCAAAGTTGAAGAAGTCATTTATGTGAAATTTAACCGTGAGTCTGACCCAAAATAAGTCAGAGTGAGACGACTCCTTCTCTAAAATGCAGGTAAACGATAATCTGNCTAAGGAGGTGAATGCATAAGAGAATCCTAACAAAGAAAACAAGAGTCAACATGAATAACCACTCAACGATACTAGCAAAGAAAGAAGAAAACCACACAACCTGCTTTGTCTTATTGTTAAGGACCATCCTTCAGAGAAAATTATCGAAAATCCAGACGAACAAGTGAGAAAATCATTTATAAGCCTAAAACGCTCACATGTTTTGAAGTTTAACCAAATTGCATTAAAACAGGAAAATAATCCAAAAACAAATTAAGGTGACAACACTAGACTTAGAATTTGAATCCCCAACATATAATACCTACAACTTGAATCCTTAACATAGAACAGCTTAGGAAAACACTTAGGTTCTTAGGAAATAGAAAAACATCTAGGTCAAAACACCCAGACGTAAGGCTAAACGATATTGTGCCTAAAACGTTTAAGAGAGTTGAAGTTAAATGCTTCATGCTTATAATACCTAAAAAATGTATTCAGCTTAGCTCTTGAAAACAAAACAGGTCACCACGATATCTTTTACAAAACAATTAAAACACTCAAGACTAAAATATAAAAGAAAGCTTGGAGCAAGCTAAACGCTATCTGTCTAAGAAGTGACAAATATAAAAGAAACGTTTACTTGGCTAAACGATACCACAGGATTAAACAATACTTTGTCGAAATGATAAAGTTTTTATACAACACTTGGTATCTTTAGAAAAAAGCTTCAGTGTTAAGAGCTACCTAACGGGAGGAAATAAAAAAGCACTTTGTTGTTCTGAGCAANCATTAAAAGACATNAAATGCTCAATGTTNAAAAACAACAAAGATGATAAGAAAAGANATATAAGTTGCATGTACAATTTACTTTACTCTATGTAGTTAAGTTGTTCTACACGCATCCATAGAGCTATAAATCAAATATCAAAAAGTGGGCGTTAGAGACAAAGAAGATATTCACTTAATGTTCTTCACTTGAAGCCATGCCTAAAAATAACCTACAAACTACTTCAAGCATAGTACTGAAAAAGCATGTTTGGTTTGACAAGTTGACATACCTAACGACTGTTGTACAAAGAAAGAGAAATCACGAGTATTGCTTTCATAAGAAAAATCAAGAGGATAACTTAAGAGGATAGTCAAGTGAAAAGCTTACCATGAAATACCCATCTTATAAGCATTCAAAAGATAAGAGAAGAAAGAGCTCAAGAAAAAGAATATATCTAAGCTACAAAAAAGAAAAAGAGAAGAGCAAAAAGAAAAAGAAATATTCTCGACCTTCATTATTGTATTTCTTACTTTGTAAGACAAAAGAAAGAAACACCTTCGAGTGTTTAGACAACTTTTTATTGTATTTACATCCTCTCTATGAGAGCTTTAGTATGAACAACTTGTAAGAAATCGTTGATTCAAATTCTGAAGAGAATGAACTCTTACAACTGAAATCAGTTTGAGTTGGGGAATTTAGGCGCGGTAGTCTAGTACCAAGATTGGTTTGCATTCTCATGGAAATCTAGGTGCAATAATCTAGTACCAAGGGTGATATGAATACTCAAAAGAAATATTAGCACGGTAGTCTAGTACCAGGAGTTGTGCGAATACTCAAAAGAAATATTGACACGATAGTCTAGTACCAAGAGTGGTGCGAATACTCAGAGGAAATCTTGACAAGGATTGTTAAGTTCCAGGAGTGGTGCTAAACTCAACCAAGAATGGTGAGAATACTTAGTTGTAAACCGTACTACACTCGTACCCTAAGTACCATCCACTACCAATAAAATAAATATATATATATATATATATATATATATATATATATATAGTGGTCGAATGTGTGTGAGTGTAATAGTTCAAACAAAGCACTTAGTTCTCAAGGTTTTAAGATTTTATAACTTTAGAAGAACTCATAAATAAGTTAGGCGTAGTTCAAAAATAAGTCAGAAATTCAAGAGTCTTCTTATAACTACCATGAATATTTGTTGGTAAAATGCGTTATTTTTATAGAATTATAAAAGAGCTCATAAATATGCTATATATAGACGCAGGTTAAAAATAAATTAGAAACTAAAAAATCTTCTTGCAACTACTAAGAATATTCGTTAATAAAATATATTTTTTTATTAGAGGTACCGGTTTATTACCATGAACGTACGATGATTTCTTTAAATAATTTTATAATATTAAAATGAAATATTAAACAACCTTTTCATTTTGCATTAGTTTCTTATTTTCTCTTCTCATATTTGAATGCTTTTTGTTTACTTCCAATTATTTTCTCTTCTCATATTTGCATGCTTTTTGTTTACTTCCAATGAACAAGTCCAACATTTTATTCAACTTAATTTTTTCGTTGAAATTATTTAATAATTTTATTCAATTTATAAAGAGAATATTAATAATTTTCATTGAAATTATTTATTTATTAAATAATTAAATTTTAATTATTTAAGTTACATTTTATTCAACTTATTAGGAGAATATTAACTTTTTCATTGAAATTATTTAATACTTAAATAATTAAATTTTAATTATTTAAGTTACATTTTATTCAACTTATAAGGAGAATATTAATTTTTTCATTGAAATTATTT
>NW_014543616.1:556913-563827 GCF_000741045.1 Vigna radiata var. radiata | reverse complement strand
CAGAGGCAAAATTCTGTGATATACCGTTGTTTAATTACTGTAATGAAGACTGTATCAAATATTGCCCAAGGCTACATAAAAACTCAGTTGGTGTGTGTAGTCCTGATGGTAAAGCCTGCTTCTGTCGGACAATGTGTTAAGGAATTCTTCTACTCTTCCAACTTTCTTTATGTTAAGGATGCTCGATTCAAATAAATAATGTAATCCTTTCTTTAAATAATTTCTGATCTAATATACATTTCAGATCATCCTTTACAGTTTTACAACATTGTTTGCCTTCATAGTCTTCCGTTTTCAACTAGCTTTCACCATCACATACTCTTCCTTATATTTTTTAGTTTTTTCAATAGTTATTCATTGATGTATTCTCCTTTTTATAATTATTTTTTCATAATGAAATTTTATTTATAATCGAAAAAAAGTATCGACTTCGTTTTGAAACTATAGTTACAGTCAAAGTGTGATGTTATTACAGTAAGAAACTCATCTTAATTAGTTTTGATAAATGTGCGTCAGATTACAAAGGAAGCATTATTAACATATTCTAATACGACTAAAAGAAAACTTAAAATTAATCATACCGACATTAAAAGTAAAAAAAATAAAAAGTAAATTGCGTAGTTCTAAATCATATGTTAAAATTAAATAATAAGTTAAATCATAAACATTTAAGCATATAAGTTGATTATAAATATTATAATATAACAAAATAAAATATTTTTATATGTGATTCTGGATATAGGGGTTAATTTCCAGGGTTTAACCCGCCCCTAAATTTAATGTAATTCCCCAAATATCAACTGTCTTGTGCCTTATTTCTTCTACCCTAATCATTTCCTAAACCTTCGCTCTGCCTATTCTCTCTGACCTTCGTTCTCTACTTTCGTCCTAAACCCTTCGCTCTCTGTGTTCGTCCTCAACCTTCGCTCTCTGCCTTCGTCCTCAACCTTCGCTCTCTGCCTTCATCCTCAAACCCTATTTTCTCGCTATTTACCTTCGTTTTCTCGCTCTCTAAAACTTCATCATAATCATTTTTTCCCAAATTTCCTGCACCATCTTCGTGTTGTTCTTCCCTTGCTTGGGCTGAGAATTTTGTTCGTCGTCGAGGCATCGTGGTGCTCTGTTGGCTTTAGAATAATCCTATTCACTTTGATCCCTCTCTCGCAGCTTCCATTTGCAATTCAGGTTCTCTTGGATCGGGGAGCTTCTCCTTCTTCCTTTTCTCTCTAATCCTTTTAACTTTCTTTTAATTTTGAACATGCTTTTACTCTCTCTCTCTTTGCAGGGCTTTTCTTGCTCCTCAGATTCTCAATTCCAATCGCGTCTCGCTAGATCAGAGGGTGAATTTCTGAAAATATTCCAATTCCGTGTTTGGTTTTGACGCTATCTCTAATATGGTATTTTTAAATACAAAGGGTTTGGTTTGATCAATGCAATAAATAATAAATTATATCTTTTTCTTATGTTAAAATCATCCTATCTTCACTTAATTAATTAATGTAAAAATTTTAGCTTTTTTTTAGCTTGAGTTAGACTGACCTACTAATGTGAGTTCCTGAAACCGATGCAAAACTTTAGGATCCCGATATGTTAACAACGAAATTTTAACAACTATTTGACAACGCCACGTGTCAGCAATGTATTGGATGATTTAAATAATTTTTTTTAATTAAAAATGTGATTTGAAAAAGGATACTTTCTATTGTTCCAAAAACACCCTCAGTCGTTTGAATCAGTCTTTCTCCTTCGAAGCATTCTCTCTCTTTTTCTCCATTTTAGGTTTTTGTTTTTCTTCGAAGCTCGCTCTCTATCCATTTAATCTTTTCGTGTTCCTTTGAAGTTGTTCCCTCTGTGTCCATTTATTGAAGGCTTTGATGCGGTGAGCAATCTCTGTGGAGGTTGAGGGATTTGGTTGGGTTTAGCTCTTGATTTCTACATTTCACCTTTGTCGTCGTTGGGTGTCTATTTCATCCAACTTGTTCCATTTTCTATGCCATGGCTTCGTCTGCTGACATTGGTTCTTCAAACAAGGTATGAACATTTTTGGTCATGGTATTTTTTCGTCATCGTTACAGTTTTCATTGGTTTTGGGTGTTAAGAATTTTGTTGGTTATTTGTATTAATAAATGTTAATTTATTTTGTTTGTTGTAGTTATTTGTTCGTCATTCAATGATGAAAACCAATTTTGTTGTTGGTTTGAATGCAATATTGAGTGAGAAGCACAAGGGTATTATTTCGAAGACGCCATTTGCACGATTTTTAGAACTACATGATAACCTAAAGAATGGTAGGAATATTTTGAGCAATTTACTGATTAGATGGGTTGATGAGAGAGGTGCTTTTATATTTAGAGATAAATTTGTTGAATTCAAGGAAGTAGATACCTTAGCCTTAGGTTTGGGTTTAGTTGGTGACCAAATTAAATTGAATGAAAAAATCCTTTCAGAAAGTCAATGTCGGAATTACTTTGATAAAGCAAAAGGAAAATATGAATTGGATATGATAGACGATTTTGTTTTGAAAGAACACAAAAAGTTGCCTTGTATAGATGTTTGTAGGCTTTACGTTTTGGTTGGAATTACTGAGGTATTGTTACCTAGTCGTAGCAGAATAGTATTCCCAATTTTGTTTGAAATTGTTGATAGAATAAGTGACTTGAGTACTTTTTGTTAGGGTCGCATAGTGTACCATTATCTACTTAGTAGTTTTTGCAAAGCTTGTGTAGCCTAGAATGGAGGAAAAAATGCAACTACTATCTATGTGGATGGTTGTGTTTACGTGTTTAAGGTAAATTTTTTACATGCATTGTTTCTTGGCATTGAATTCAAATGACCGACATTGACTTGTAAGATGTAAGTCAGGTTTGGTTTCGTGATCGTTTTCTTCCTTCAAATACTTGTGTACATAAATACCCAAGAATTTTGCATTGGATGACTGTAAATGTAGGTGACAAGTTCGTCAATGTTGTAATGGAGACGGGTGTGGTATGTATTCGTACATTGTTTTATTAATTTTTGTTTGAATTGAATGGTTTTATACAATGCAATGCTAATTGTGATTAATTTGCAGATGCTTGATGAGTATTGCACATCAAGGAAAGAAATGGGTGTGTCATCTTTGAAAGCATCAGTACATGAAGAAGAATATGATGCTGCTTTAGATGAAGTTTTACATGAACAAGATGTTGTTATCGAAGAACTTGAACAATAGTTATTTTCATTGAAGGCTGAGTTGCTTGAAGAGATAAATAAAGATGAAGGTGCTTACAGTACACCTTGTAAAGAACAAGATTTTTACAATGATTTTGTAAAGGACAACGTCAAAAGTGTTTCAAGAGCAAAGCCTGTAGAACTCCCTACATCGGATACAGTCCAAAACTTGGTTGAGAGTTATGTAATTTTTGTAATAGTGTAGTATTTGGTAGATTTTTAAGTATGTATACTTGTATTTGGAACACTTAATATGATTGTGAGTAAAGAAAGTTATTATTGGGAAGGATATTTTATTGTATTGTTGATTCCATGTGTTATTTAATTTTGATTCATTATTTAAGTTAAGTGAGGCCTATGTTTGTGGGGAAGACCAAGTAGAGGTTTATGTGGGTTGGAATGTAAGTTCCTGCAACAATGGCACTACCCTGGTGTTGTTGTAATCGCTTACAGGGTGAGTGTTATCTATTACCACAATGAAAAACAGATTTTTGAGCATGTAGAGGTCTGAGTAGGTTGAGAGGGGCAGGTGAGCAAATCCAGTTTTGTACCGAAACCTGAGAGCTGCTACCAGTGCCTGGCTGAGTGGCTCCCAACTTTGGTGAATTATGTGTTTCCAGTGTTCTCATTATTCATTACACCTGTTGAGCATGGTTCAATCAGTCCACAACAACAATTTTGAAGGAAGTAGAGGTCCTGTAAGCAATTACACCTGTTGGGCATGTTTTCAATGTTTTGTCTGATGCACTAGTAAGCGATTACAAAGGCCCTATAATCGCTTACGAGAGAGGAAATCCAGTTTTGTACCAAAACCTGAGAGTTGCTACCAGTGCCTGACTCAGTGGCTCCCTAGTTTGGTGAATTATGTTTTTCTAGTGTTTTCAATATGCATTACACGTGTTGGGCATGGTTCAATAAGTCCAAAACAACAATTTTGAAGAAAGTAGAGGTCCTGTAAGTGATTACACCTGTTGGGGATGTTTTAAATTTTTTTTCTTATGCATTGGTAAGAGATTATAGAGGCCCTGTAATCGCTTACCAGTGACCAAATCCAGTTTTGTACCAAAACCTGAGAGCTGCTACCAGTGCCCGGTTGAGTGGCTCTCAAGTTTGGTGAATTATGCGATTTTAGTGTTTTCAGTATGCATTACACGTGTTGGGCATGGTTCAATCAGTCCACAACAACAATTTTGAAGCAAGTAGAGGTCTGATGCACTGGTAAGCGATTACAGAGGCCCTATAATCGCTTACCATTGAGCAAATCCAGTTTTGTACCAAAACCTGAGAGCTGCTACCAATGTCTGGCTGAGTGGTTCCCAACTTTGGTGAATTATGTGTTTCTAGATTTTTCATTATTCATTGCACCCTCTTACAGATGAAAGTCTTTGTTTTGAAGATTGGCAATTACATTAATATTAAAGAATTACATTAATATAATGATTGATAACATTAAAGGAATATTAAACATACTTAAAAGGAATAATTAAGTTCATAACATTAAAGATTTAAAATTACATTAATATAAAGATGTAGCAACAGTTCATGAAACACAAAGTTTTGAAATTAAATGGTACATAACATTATTCAATTAATTGTAATCTAAGTAGGTGGTGGTTGATGAAATTGATTGTGGAAGTTAATAAGTTCTTGCTCTACAACTCCAACACGATTTTCAATTCTATCAAGTCTTTCGCCAACGAACATGCGGAGATCTTGTATTTCCTTGATCACTTCAGTCAATGTTGCAGAAGAGGATTGTTCCGGATTTTGAGATTGTTGTCTTCCTTCAGGTTCTTCATTACCAACATTTGGTTCTTCATTGCCTTGTACTTCTTCTACATTGGGAACAGGCTCCTTGTAAACCCAAATTCCTTCAGTATTTTTATGATAACCAAAATTTTTTAGAAGTTCTAAACCAATCCTTTGCTTATTTTTAACTTGGGTAAAAGGATCAATTTCTGTATGAACACCAAAGTGTTCCATGAATATGGTAATTAGATGGGGATATGGTAGTTGGGTGTTGTCCCTTGTTGCCTTTTTCATCATGTTTCGAATGAGATGCCCCCAATTAATCTGAACAGAATTCATCAATGCCCACAACAACATAATTTCCTCCTTTGTTGTCTGTGCAACATTTGTCAAACGAGGAACTAAGATTCGACAAAGTACATAATGAAGTATCCTTGTTTCGAACTTTAATTTCCTGGCCAATAATCTACCTTCTAAGTTTGCACCTTCTTTATAAATGAATTCCTTAGCACTAATAGAATTGTATTCCTCCTTCCAGTCGTCAATAATAGTTCCTTCAAAAGGAACACCAACACATGGGATGGAAGTAAGTTTATGAAAAAGAGAAGGTTTGATTGTGATTTTTACCTTTTTGACCTCGGTTCGAATTACTCCCGAATCTGAAATGCACATATTGTTGTAGAAAACTCTCACAAATTCGGGGTAGTAGTGGCTTCTATAGGCGACAAAATCATTTAGCCCAGCTTTTTTCAACACGTCGAAGAATTCGAATTTCCCAGGTTCCATAAATTCGTCTGCAAGATACTTCCTTTCCAGGATTGGACGCTCACAGAAATGTGCAGAGAACCTTTCATATTGTTCGTCGTTTGAGAAGAGTTCATTACTTGTAACCGGTGGCGATAGTGGAGGGGATGCTGATGCTGGAATTGGAGGGGCCCTTGTCGAAGACGAAGCGCTGGTTTTGCTCTTTGCGCAACGTGTCATTTGGGGTTATTAGGGTATTGAAAGGGGGTTGGAGGTTAAATGGCTCGTGGCTTATTAGTGGGTGACAGCAGCAGCAGAAACTATCATCGCATCGTGGGCTGAAATAGTAACAACTATTTCAAACCTGGTCTGCAACTTGATAACGGTTGATTTTACGTGTTTGTGTGTGTATATTTTGTGAATAAATCAACTCCTTCATAGCTTTTACCTTGTTTTATGCTCACGTTTAGTGTGTTTTCTAGTTTTCTTGTGTTTTATTTAGTATATGCTTGTTTTTACCTTTAATCTCTACGTTTTAGTGTTTAAAAATAAATGAATAGGAAGCAATTCTAATGGAGGAAAACATGCAAGAACTCAAGGGAACATGTTTTGGGACCATAAAAGATCAATTTCAAGCAAATACCCATGTTGGACGCCTTCGGAACCGCAGAAGAGCCTGAATTTTAGAATGTTGTCAAAGTTGTCCGGGCTGGGTGCCCCAGAAGGGCGCTGGGCACCCCTGGCTGCTGTTTTTCTGCAGATTTGGCGCCTGGGCGCCCCAGAAGGGCGCTGGGCGCCCCTGGCTGCTTTTTTCCTACAGATTTGGCCCCTAGGCACCCCTGGGGGGCGTTGGGCGCCCTTTGATTCGCTGTTTTATGTTTTTATGGCGCCCGGGCGCCCTAGAAGGGGGCGCGGGGCGCGACTTTCCGCTGATGTGTCAAAAATGGGTTATTTAAACATGGTTCTCGCGATGTTTGGGCATTCTTCTCCTCCTACACTTCATTCTTCACCTAGAGAGATTGGGAGAGGCCCTTGGAGGCTATTTGGGGTGTTGGGAAGCTCTCTCACTCCTCCATGGGTCTTCAAGCTTCTTCAATGGTGATTTTGCCCCTTTTAGGTTGAGGAAGAAGATGGGTCACAGATTGGAGATGGAGATGCGAAGGGGAGGCGCAAATGGAGCATGGAGCAGCTGCCAAGAACCTTGGGAAAGG
>NW_014543616.1:549517-556353 GCF_000741045.1 Vigna radiata var. radiata | reverse complement strand
TTGTGAATGCATGAGAATGAAATGGATGAATTCTAGTCTTGACAAATTGTAAATACACTATGTTAAATTCCTTGCACACCAACTGTTTGATAAAATACCAAAAAGAGTTTCTTGTGTTGTTTTTGTGCACTTTGATGTCTAATTGAGTTATAAAAGGAATAATTGTCATGTGTTGCACAAGTCTCTTGGGAAACGATATCCGGTGTTACCGGTTTTACTACTTGCACGATTTGGTACACTTGCCAAAGTTCCAACAAGTTTTTTGCGCCGTTGTCGGGGACTTGTGTTCCAACACAAGGCAATTTGGGCATTTATGGCTCTTTTAGACTTTGTAATTTGTTGTGTCTTTGAATGTTGTTTTGTCTGCAGTAGGCTTTAGTTTCTAAGACTTTCCATTAATTAGGTTTGTACTTAATGCCTGTCTCGGGGTACGCCTTAGAGCTTGATGCAATTATTGAAATGCTTAGGGATAAGGTTTCAGTAGCGGAACTAACTAAATCAAACTAGATGTGCAAATCACCAGGGATGGAGTTGTGTGTTTGGATTCACTGTTTTGGAACTTAAAGCAAGTTTTGATGGGCTTCTTACGCCAAGGGATTGGGTAAGGGTTTGTCATACTTAGGTAGGCACAATAGGAGGGATCTGAGTGTTCTAACTTTAGAAAACAGGGAAAGTGAAATTATTTGCTAATTGTATGTTTGTTTTGTTTGTGTTTCTTTTATGCAGTTTGCCTTCAGATGTTTATACTTTCCACTGGTTTGGTTTGTGCTTAAAGCTTGTTTCGGGGTACGCCTTAGAGCATGATCTAGTTGTTGGGATGCCCAAGGATGGGGTTTCAGCAGCCGAACTAGCTAAATCAACCCAGATATTACCAGTCACCCGAGTGACGCCGACGTGATTGTGTATTTGGACCCCACTGTTCTGGTTCTTAATGCAAGTTTTGATACATGCTTATGCCAAGGGATTGGGTGAGGTGTGTCAAACTTAGATAGGCGCAACAAGAGGGATCTGAGTGTTTTTACATTAGAGAACAGGGAAAGTAGTATTCATCACTCTAGGAGAGTACTAAGTGATCTTGCAACAAGAGGGATCTGAGTGAGGTTATTTAGGAAATCCATTTCAATCATTCTGCATATTAGAATTGTTGTTTGGTTGGTATGCTCATGTTATGCAATTTTTGTTTCTTGTTTTCCTTGTTTCTTTGTTTGTGTTTTTCATTTTTCTATTTCACTTCTCTATATGTTACTTTTGTTTTTATCTTTATGTTTTTCAAATTCAATTCTCAAAACTTGGTTTCTATTAAAATTGGACTAACATGTTTGTTCGAGTTTCTTGGTGTTCTTGCAAGCAAAAGGTATGAACATTGATGAAGAAGAATACACAAGGAGCTGAGGAATGTGAGCAGCAAGTTGGTCCGCCCAAAAAGAGTTTGCTTTTTCTTTCCCTTTCTATTTTCTTTTCCTATTGTTGATAATAAGTGTGACTTGGCTGGTTTAACAAATATGATGCATTGGTTATGTGACTTTGGGTGAGTTTTGCATGAATTTGAGGAGAACCATTTGTGTTTGCTCATAAATTGGTTTTGGGAATACCTTGGGAATGTGTTGTGATTTTGTGAAAACTTATGCTTGTGGTTGTTTCTCATGTGAGTATATCGATAATGTTGTTATTGTTTTTACTGTGGTTAATGATTATGGCATGATCTATGACAATCATTGGAAACCAAAGAACTTAGCCAGGTGAGATTTTGTGCCTCAGAGTTTTTATCTATGAGTGCTACCTCTTTTGGTTACAATTAACTTTGCTTGAGTTTCATTGCTAGTTATTATTCATTTGCATGCTTACATTGAAACAAGGTCCTCTTTCTTTCCCTCTTTGGATCATATACCCAGATTAGCCAATTGTGTTTCAAAGATTAGAACCCTTGTGCAAACTTTTCAGCATTTCAAGAAACTTACCTTCACTTTTGAAACCTTAAGCCTTATTGAATATGATTGACAATCTCACCTTGATGGGAGAGTAAGGTTTCCATGGTTAGTAGTATGATTCAAGTGTGGGGGAAGTTATTATTAAAAAGGGAGCATGAGTAACAATGGTGAATTGGTGTTGGTTGATGAGATGCATTCTTGTATATATGTCATCTATAAAAGAAAAAGAAAAAGAAAATAGAAAAAGAAAAAAAATATATATATATGAATAAGGTGACTGCAAGTGGGTGTTTGGTTGTTCTAATTTTCTGACAAAAGAGAGTATGATGATAAAACTGTAAAAATGATGTGATTGCTCTCTTTGCTCCTTCACATTACCTTGATACACCAATTTCCTTCTTTGCCTTGTCAGACCATCAAATAAAGCCCTTGTAGTGTTTGTATGCTTTGATAATTCTTTGCTCTTGAAATGAAAAGCAAAGTCAAATTTTGTGCTGTTAGAGGTAGATGAGAGAATGACACACCCTTATACACTAGTGTGCTTGAGTGAAAACACTTTTTCTAGTGAGGATTGGTTCCTTTGGTTGATCAATGAAAATATCGTTGCCATTATTGTTAATCTCTCATTAAGCATGTACATTCGTTCTTGTAATATTTGCATTGTGAGCACCATAGCTAAGGATTTACAACATTACACATATTCTCTTTGGATTGGTATCGAATGAAGAGCACTCATGAATGTTATCTAATTAGATTGTGTGAACTTGCTTCCTAGTTATTTGACTTTTGTTGAGTAGATGTTTTTCTTAGCCAAGTTATCTCTTGCTTGAGGACAAACAAGGTTTTAAGTATGAGGGAGTGATAACGGTTGATTTTACGTGTTTGTGTGTGTATATTTTGTGAACAAATCAACTCCTTCATAGATTTTACCTTTTTTTATCCTTACGTTTAGTGTGTTTTCTAGTTTTCTTGTGTTTTATTTAGTATATGCTTGTTTTTACCTCTAATCTCTACGTTTGAGTGTGTGAAATAAATGAATAGGAAGCAATTCTAGTGGAGGAAAACATGCAAGAACTCAAGGGAACATGTTTTGGGACCATAAAAGATCAATTTGAAGCAAATACCCATGTTGGACGCCTTCGGAATCGCGCAAGAGCCTGAATTTTTGAATGCTGTCAAAGCTTTCCGGGCTCGGCGCCCCCAGAAGGGTGCTGGGCGCCCCTGGGTTCTGTTTTTCTGCAGATTTGGCGCCTGGGCGCCCCAGAAGGGGGCGTTGGGCGCGACTTTCCGCTGATGTGTCAAAAATGGATTATTTAAACATGGTTCTCGCGATGTTTGGGCTTTCTTCTCCTCCTACACTTCATTCTTCACCTAGAGAGATTGGGAGAGGCCCTTGGACGCTATTTGGGGTGTTGGGAAGCTCTCCCACTCTTCCTTGGGTCTTCAAGCTTCTTCAATGGTGATTTTGCCCTTTTTGGGTTGAGGAAGAAGATGGGTCACAGATTGGAGATGGAGATGCGAAGGGGAGGCGCAAATGGAGCATGGAGCAGCTGCCAAGAACCTTGGGAAAGGCTTTGCATCTTCTCTTTGGTTCCAATTTCTTCCTTATCTCTTCAATTTGTAGAACCCTAAGTTCTCCTCCATGGAGGGCTTTTTCTATTTGTTTAGATTAGTTGTAAAACATGGAGTTCTTATGTATTTTGTGATGTTAATGATATATGCTTAATGCTTGAAGTATTAAGAAGTATGATTGAACCTAGAATTGAAATTGAATACCTAATGGATGGAATTGAGATGTTTGTGAATGCATGAGAATGAAATGGATGAATTCTAGTCTTGACAAATTGTAAATACACTATGTTAAATTCCTTGCACACCAACTGTTTGATAAAACACCAAAAAGAGTTTCTTGTGTTGTTTTTGTGCACTTTGATGTCTAATTAAGTTATAAAAGGAATAATTGTCAAGTGTTGCACAAGTCTCTTGGGAAACGATATCCGGTGTTACCGGTTTTACTACTTGCACGATTTGGTACACTTGCCAAAGTTCCAACACAACTGCATCAGAAACTGTCAAGCCCATTTATACAATCGATTACAAGTTCTTTGTAATCAATTACCAGACAGTTGTAAAAAATTAAAATTTAAAGTAATCCATTACAAAACTGTAGTGCTTGTCCTGTGTATTGTCAAAACAGTAATGAACAGCAATAACAGACATCATTCCAGTAAAAGACAACGTACAAGCATATCATCTAATAACAATATACATCAAAATTATATATTCTTAAAAGTGTTATGAACAGTAAATACCAAGGACATAAATCCACTTGGAGCAACTTCAGATAGTTGGGAAACTTGAAGTGTTTAGGATGCATATTCCATGCCTTGTTGGGGTTGTGTAACATTAGATGTTGTGGTCTCCTGAGTGCAGAAATGAACACACATTACCAACATGTAACATAAGTAAAGAATATGTTTACTAAAAATAGTTATAGTAAAAACAACATTTAATGTATTGACATTTGGTTGACAAGTTATTCTTGAAGAATTTTTCTTAGTAGCTTTTAGTTTTTTTTTTACATCTACTTTCAACGGCTGACTTCAATCTGTTAGTTCTCAGTCGGCCTTTTTGCTTAACCGCAACAGGACTGCGAACTAGTACGTCACTACTTCCGCATGTATTGTAGGATGGAGTTTATGTCACAGGATTCTCATACCTCAACTGTCCTCCCTCACTTATGATGTTATTTTTCAGTGATGAACTCAAACCGGACTTTTTTGCAAGACATTTCAAATCTTTTTCCAACTGATTAGAAGCACATTCAGATTCACATGCAGCCTCAGCCAGATCATAGAACTGCTTACACAAAGATTGGTANNTTTGCATCTTGGGTTCCTGCTGTAAAGAACTATAAGGTGCTCTAATAAGTGTGTGCTTTCTNCGGATGTTTTTGCNCCAACGCCNAAGTACATATTTGGAGNGGACATTATGGACATCTTCCTGACCCAGANCNAATAGAGAATGCCGACATATGATGCCTCTAAANTCAAACAGTAGGCAAGAGCAACTTATATNGTTTGAAAGAGGATNAAATTCAACATGGTNATATTTTGGCGCACATTTTCCATCCCACATGCACTNTTCTTTGATTGTGTAGTTGTTGAAAATACAGTCCTTCACTNTGTCTTTAATGAAACAATTCATCNTGGATCGAAACTCAAATTGTACTTCCTCAAATTTTTCATNTGTGTACTCAACTTGAAATTGTCTCTCAATTGGTGATTNAGACCCACATGCAANCGTTGTATTTAGAGAGGCAAAGTTAGCTTCTATTTCTTTTTGGGCCTTCATTTTAAGAGCANTNTCGTATTGAATCANAAATTGTTGCAGTGTGGTANTGNAATTAATAAATCCATCAAAGAAAGCGCTCATTCCCTCNCTTCTTTGAGTTGTTGACATAGCAGCCCAAAAGTGATTCCTCAAGTAACTTGGGACCCATTTCCNTCTCTCTTCGTACAAATTACATAGCCAATGATTATTTTCTAAGCCATGTGTGGTAAGTAGTCGTTTCCAAGCAATGTCAAAGTCAATTGCATTAGCAGATTCATAGATAACCACTTTTATATCACACTTGATACCAACATAATTNTTATATCCTTGAAATTTTTCAGGTATTTTTTNCATTATGTGGCACAAACACCACCTATGTTTTGTTTTTGGGAAGACTTCTTCAATTGCATTTGCCATGGCCTTGCATTGATTGGTTACAATACTGTCAGGCGCCTTGTTTCCCATGCATCTTACCCAACATTTGAATAACCATATAAATGAAGAAGTGTCCTCAGATGAGACCAATCCACAACAAAGTAGAATGGATTGTCCATGGTGGTTAACTCCTACAAATGGACCAAATGGCATGTNGTACTNGTTGGTTAAGTACGTGGTNTCAAACGACACGANATCACNGAACTCCTAACATGCAGCTCAGTTTGTAGCATCTGTCCAAAATACACTAGTAATTCTATTATCTTCATCCATCTCGATGTCATAGAAGAAATCATTATTCAGGTCTCTCAATTTTGAAAAGTGTTGAAGCAATGCTTGTCCATCACCCTCCTTACACAGTGACCTTCTATGTTGACCAATGAAGTTCCTAGCATCTCGCTCCACAGATTGCATGTTTTCATATCCACCCGCTTCACTAACTATGCTAAGGAAACTCTTATTAATACGTACATCAACATCATCATTCACTTCCAAAGTGTGCTTGGCATGCATGTTAAATTGCTTATTACCACGGATTAGATTGGAGGTTTGTGGACACAACTCATGACTGTGATCTAAAACTACAGTCCTAACAAACCATTTGTCCTCTTTTCGTGCAATGGTTATTCCAGCAAGGCATTGATTAGTCTGATTGGGAAGAGTTTTGACCTCTGGACGAATGCTGGAAACAAATTTACCTTCCCTAGAACAAACCAATCTCAAGTAGTACACTACGTTGTTGGCATCCTTTTTTGAAGTTCTCGTTCGTACGCCAAATCTACATCTTTTCTCGTAGTCAGAATAAAATTTCTTTGCTTCTTGCATTGTGTCAAAACACATGTTCAAACTAGGAACCAACCTCAAACCACTTTCACAAGACCAAGCAAGGGAACAATGAACAAGAAGCTCTCTAAGATCGTTCCTCTGACACACAGTGTTCTAAGCTTTTTTCAGTTCACAAAAAGTTAAGTTCTGAGTTCTCCAAAACCACATATATATAGCCAAGTTCACTGAATGCCAAAGGTCAGCTCCCAACTGCCATGAATAATCGATTATTGTAAGTGATAATCGATTATTCAAGCCCGTTATAGAAATTTCAAAAAGTGATAATCGATTATATGAAGTGATAATCGATTATTC
>NW_014543616.1:547806-548901 GCF_000741045.1 Vigna radiata var. radiata | reverse complement strand
ATCTTCAGGTTTTACCAATACTCCCTTATTGGTAACAATCTCCCCCTTTTTGATGATGATAAAAAATTCTCTTTTTTTTTTTTTAAAAGCAACTCAGGTTTACCTGCAACACATACAATCTCCCTTAATATTTCTTCTCCCCCTTTTTGATCATAAGCAAAAAGAATAATGGAAAAATTTCCCCCTTAATATGAGCTCCCCCTCAAAAAAATGCATAAAATTGTCATAAAAGCTCATTATATTAAGAACAAAAGGAAATTACATGAAATGCGTAAAGATCAAGTCTAAATACCACAAAGAAAGCAATATAACAATCAAACTTAGTGGCCTAAAAACTAGAATTCAGGACTAGGGGATCTTTTAGTAGGTGGAATATTGAGATGACTCTCAATGTTACGTAGTAACCATGATTGAGATGACCATATTGCATTAACCATGTTGCAGGAGGTACACATGAATTTGACCAACACACACCGATGGTGGAAGACAAGGGTGCCAGAATGCACAACTGTTTGAAGATTAATAGGCACCAGCTGAACTTGCTCATCAACAATCATTGCTTCTTGGATCCAGCTGTGGAGGACATCTCCCTGCTTGATCATATCTGGATGCTGAAGCAGTTCCTCCTCAAGACTTCTTTGTTGACTCCAGTGGTGGAGAATATCTCCCTAATAGTCCAAAATTGGCAACTGCCACCATGATCAGGGGAGTTTTCTTTTCCCTTCTCCTCCCTTTCCCACTTTTATTGCACTTGTCCATGATCTATTGACTGTTTTGACTGCTGATCTTATACTAGTGACACATTGAGGACACTGTGTAGTTTAAGTGTGGTCTATTGGGGGAGATTCTGAACCTTTCTTTGTTAAATTTTTTCTTTTCTAGGTGTTAATTTTTTTTTTGTTTTCTAGGTAGTTTTTATTGTGTCTTTTGTACAGTTTTGCATGTTTCTCTTGATTTCTGGACTTTGTTTAGGTTGTAGATGTGTCTTTCAGTTCATTGATACTCTGATTTGTTGGAAATCCTTGCTTTTCTCTGCTTGGAAGTTGATAATGATGTTTGAGAGGGTGATTGATTGTGGCAGAAATACCCTGTGTG
>NW_014543616.1:541008-546631 GCF_000741045.1 Vigna radiata var. radiata | reverse complement strand
GGGAATTGTGCTTAATTGTCCTGTATTTTCCCGTTTTTGTTAATTGTGTTTAATTTGACCAGAAATTCTAATTTTAATTAATTTGAATTTTCTGAGATAATTATTTGCATTATTATTTTCAAGGAAAATTTTGGAAACGCAATTTAGGAACATTTGGAAGGGTTATCACAAAATTCAAAACTCTCCACAAAGAAGTATGGACAACAAGAAGGGCACTATGGTGATTTTACCCTTCGGGCTTATGAGAAGGGGGTGCAACATGTTGAATTTGGGGGTGCACACAGAAAGGCAATATCTGCCACCCACCTCTTCACGGACACATACACGGTCCAGCAACAAGGTTGCAAATTGATCCAATTACTTGCAACATTAGAAACGACCCACACTTAAGAAAAAAAGCTGCAGCCCATGGAAGTTTCTCCATCAAGCATCTACGCTGTCCAGTAGAAAAACAGGTCCAACTTTGGAATTAACTTGAGAGGTGTTGCACGTGATTTGGAGAGGAGAGGCCTTGGTGGTGTCACGGCCCATGTGCAAAGACAATGGGAGCAGCTGTTGATTCAATCCTTGGGAGTGCAACACGTAGACTTTCTTGCTTGGAGAAAAGAAGAAAAAAATGAAGCAGGTCCAAAATGCAAAAGCAACACGTTGCTTCATTTATTGGAGAAAGCTAAAGCGGTCCAGCAACCACCAAAAAAAAGTTAAAAGGGCAGCAGCATGCAAGTGGGAGGTGCAACCCAGCAGCAAAAAGAAGGTCCATGCTGCTGCATCTAAGAAGGCAACGATGGGTGCACATGGAAGATGGTCCAGCAGCTACCCACCGAGAAGGAACACATGGCCTGCACCTGGTTGAGACAACAACCTTCACGTTCAGCTTTGGAAGCACATTAGAGGTGGTCCTGCAGCTTGGGCCAACATCACGGTCGTAGAAAGAAAAAGCTACCACGGTGCAACATACTGCAGCAACTTCAGGAGAGCTCCATAGGATAGCCACGGCCCATCCAGCCCTCACTCGGTCCAACAACAACAAGCACACGCATTCCAGCAGTGTTAAAGAGAGCGACGGGCCCACAACAACAGCTCATGATGCAGCACTCGTCCAAGAAATATCAAGCATGCAACTCCCTCATTAGTAGCGTCCAGCAGAGAAGGCAGCAAGGGAGGTGCTTGGAGAAATCACAAAGACAGCCCACGTCCAGGTGCTTGAAGAAATCAGCTCTTGCAGCTTGGAGAGGTGCAAATAGCAACGGTCCAGCAGCTCCCATGCAGCGCCCAGAGTTGGAGGGACACGAAAACCTAGGAGAGGAATATGCGTTATATTTGAAGAGCCGTCAAACACAACACTCTCGGCAATTTTTCTTTGGCCAGCTGCTCCAACGTTCTTTTCTCTTTTCCTTGAAACAATGTGGTTGGTGATGGACAATGGATGAATGGGAGAATGAAATTTATGCACTGCTGTCATTTTATTTTATTTTTATCCTTTATACTTCAATTAGCATCTTTACTTTTATTTTAATAGTTGCAAGCAGTGATTGAATTAGGAGGAGTGTGTGGTGTTGCGGAAGCTTGTCTTTGCAAATTTCACTTGCTCTTTGATTGATTCTAGGTTGTTACGGTCGTTATAGAAAAATTGAAGAAATACTTTCTTCCTTGCCTTTAGGTGATTTGACGAGATTAAGTGGTGTGATGGGATTTTGATTTTAATTTCTTTTTGCATAAGCATCTCTATTGCAAACATTTTCACTTTAAGCACATTTGGCCTTCAATTTTCTTTTCTTCATTCTCCACAGGTTTCAATTAGGCAAGGCTTTTCATTTTAATTTGAGAATTTGGTGGGGTCCGGTGATTAACTGATTGGAGATGTGCACATAGCACATTTGGTGTTTTTCTCGGAGATGCACGGGGCTTTATTGAATTTAGTTTCAAATTACTTATTCAACATTTTATTTTGAAGCTTGTTGATTGTCTTTGAGTGCACACGATTTCCTTCATTGTGCTGGAGAGAAAAACACTTTTTATTTTTGGGATTCCAATTGTGAAAAGCATTGTCACGCTACTGTAAATTGGATTCAGCATGTGGTGCACGACATTTGGTTTAAGCATTCAATTAAAATTAATTTTCTTTAGTTTAGCACATGTGTCACGTGGTACAAGATTTTATTTATTTATTTATTTTTAATTGTTTTGTTTTAGAATAGTTTAGATTAAATGTTGAGTAGTGTTTGTGTTCTTAATTTAGTGATGCATATTAATAATTTTAACTGTGCTAGATATTTGTCTATTGCATTGCTCAGTTTAATATTTTCATGCACTTTAATGTTTTAAATTAAATTCGGTTGTGTTTAATTTTTAATTTTAATTTCGTTATTGCATTCTCAAACCTTTTCACAACCCCTCCCCCCTTTTCGTGTTAGACCTTATTCTCGAACCACTGTTTGGTCCTTGAGAGACGACCTAGGAATNACTTCCTAGTCTATACTGCATTTCTAATATGCAATCAAATTTGTATGGGCCGCGATAACTCATCAGGGAGCAGCCACCAACTTTCGGTACATAATCCAATTTTTCACTGGTAATTGATTACAGCTTGCCTGTAAGCGATTACATAGGTTGAAAAGGCACAAGTCTCACTCTTCCCCACACCAACACTTGGTTCAAACACTAACCAACCAACTTTTGCACACAAATGTTGCTTCCAACCCTTAACCACTGACTTGTCATAGAAATCAATCACCACTTGTACTTGCACCACCTAATTCTAACCAACTTATCACCAAGCACCCACTTGGGAGCACCTCTTAAAAAACCAGAGAGTAGCCACCTACTTTCGGTACAAAATCCAATTTTTTCACTGGTAATCGATTACAACTGCCTGTAAGCGATTACACAGGCTGAAAAGGCATAAATCTCACTCTTCCCCTCACCAACACTTGGTTCAAACACTAACCAACCAACTTTGTGCACACAAATGTTGCTTGCAACCCCTAACCACTGACTTGTCGTAGAAATCAGTGACAACTTGTACTTGCACCACCTAATTCTAACCAANTTTGTGCACACAAATGTTGCTTGCAACCCCTAACCACTGACTTGTCGTAGAAATCAGTGACAACTTGTACTTGCACCACCTAATTCTAACCAACTTATCCCCAAGCACACACTTAGGAGCACATCTAAAAAAACCAGGGAGCAGCCACCAACTTTCGGTACAGAATCCAATTTTTTCACTGGTAATCGATTACAACTGCCTGTAAGCGATTACACAGGCTGAAAAGGCATAAATCTCACTCTTCCCCACACCAACACTTGGTTCAAACACTAANGAACCAACTTTGTGCACACAACTGTTGCTTGCAACCCCTAACCACTGACTGCTAATAGAAAATTCAGTACACAAACCAATTTTTTCACTTAGCTATATTCATTTCATATAATTGTGTACAATTGTGCCAAAATTTTAAATACATAAAGTCATTACTAACAATGTGTATTCATTTGCTATAAATTTTTACAAATCTGTCAATATTTGCAATGTCAAAATTTGCAATACTGTAAATCATTACATTGTGTATTCATTTCGTTTCAAAAAACAATGTAAACCAAAAAAACATTTCTAATTTCCTATACTAATCTGAAATGCCACAGAACTCACAATCTTCGGACGTTCTCATCGTCTAGGATCCAGTCACATATATACTTCTTTCTAAACGCAGCCAATTCCTCCTACAATGAACATATATATTACTTTAGAAAAAATCATAATAATATAGTGTTATATTTAGAAATTCATCATTTAACATACATTAGTATAATCATGCATGCTTTTGTCATCATATTTGTCCTCTCCATCCCATATTTCAAAGACTTTCATCATGATTACACCACAATCGTATCTGTATAGATAAACAAAATACCAACATTATTTTTCCTAATGAAAACACGTTAAATTTTAGAATAATCCTAATATAGGCTAACGTGTTAGGTTGCACTAGGATCTTGGGTTCTTGAACATTGAAAGAAATCTTAGATTCTTCATATGTATTCGTCAACAAACCCCAAAACCGCTAAATATTTTTAGCCTGTATTGTTCAGAAATAACGAAAACATGTTCAAAATGACAAGAACTTAATTACTGACGACTCAACATCAACTCTAAAACATACAATGCTTCTGTCAATCCCAGCACGTCCTCTAATTCCCTTCTCCAATGAGTCAATAACAAAAAACTGCATGGTGCAGACCTTAAGTGCATAGCACCACTAGTGACCATTGCTTACAACTGGGATCAACACCTACAAAATATTTGGAATACGTCAAAATAAAACTACCAAATAAATAAACTATTAACTCCTAAAAAACTACACCTTACTTACCCAATCAGCAAACAATAACTCCTCCACTTTTATTAGATCGTGTCGGGAATAAGGGTGGTAATCAACAACTTCCCACACATGTCTATTGGCAATTCGCCTCTTATTGTTAATTAGAAAATGGGTCTTAAATAAAACAACAAACTTAATCAATAAACAACATTGTCCATATAACATTATACCATACCAAAAAAATAAACAATATGTGATTAAAGCTTCTACCACAAAAATTGGACTGAATATCATCCTCTTTGTGACTCCAATCGACCTTTTCTCAAAGTACATGAACATTTTTGTACACTTTGATGTCTAATTGAGTTATAAAAGGAATAATTGTCTAGTGTTGCACAAGTCTCTTGGGAAATGATATTCGTTCTTACCGGTTTTACTACTTGCACGATTTGGTACACTTGCCAATGTTCCAACATAACTGCATCAGAAACTGTCAAGCCCATTTATACAATCGATTATAAGTTCTTTGTAATCGATTACCAGACAATTGTAAAAAATTAAAATTTTAAAGTAATTCATCACAAAACTGTAGTGCTTGTCTTGTGTATTGTCAAAACAGTAATGAACAGCAGTAACAGATATCATTCTAGTAAAAGACAACGTACAAGCATATCATCTAATAACAATATACATCAAAATTATATATTCTTAAAAGTGTTATGAACAGTAAATAGCAAGGACATAAATCCAATTGGAGCAACTTCAGATAGTTGGGAAACTTGAAGTGTTTAGGATGCATATTCCATGCCTTGTTGGGGTTGTGTAACATTAGATGTTGTGGTCTCCTGAGTGCAGAAATGAACACACATTACCAACATGTAACATAAGTAAAGAATATGTGTACTAAAATTAGTTATAGTAAAAACAACATTTAATGTATTGACATTTGGTTGACAAGTTATTCTTGAAGAATTTTTCTTAGTAGCTTTTAGTTTTTTTTTACATCTACTTTCAACGGCTGACTTCAATCTGTTAGTTCTCGGTCGGCCTTTTTGCTTAACCGCAACAGGACTGCAAACTAGTACGTCACTACTTCTACATGTATTGTAGGATGGAGTTTATGTCACGGGATTCTCATACCTCAATTGTCCTCCCTCACTTATGATGTTATTTTTCAGTGATGAACTCAAACCGGACTTTTTTGCAAGACATTTCAAATCTTTTTCCAACTGATTAGAAGCACATTCAGATTCACATGCAGCCTCAGCCAGATCATAGAACTGCTTACACAAAGATTGGTA
>NW_014543616.1:533626-540113 GCF_000741045.1 Vigna radiata var. radiata | reverse complement strand
TGCATTGATTGGTTACAATACTGTCAGGCGCCTTGTTTCCCATGCATCTTACCCAACATTTGAATAACCATATAAATGAAGAAGTGTCCTCAGATGAGACCAATCCACAACAAAGTAGAATGGATTGTCCATGGTGGTTAACTCCTACAAATGGACCAAATGGCATGTTGTACTAGTTGGTTAAGTACGTGGTTTCAAACGACACGACATCACCGAACTCCTAACATGCAGCTCGGCTTCTAGAATCTGTCCAAAATACACTAGTAATTCTATTATCTTCATCCATCTCGATATCATAGAAGAAATCATTATTCAGGTCTCTCAATTTTGAAAAGTGTTGAAGCAATGCTTGTCCATCACCCTCCTTACACAGTGACCTTCTATGTTGACCAATGAAGTTCCTAGCATCTCGCTCCACAAATTGCATGTTTTCATATCCACCCGCTTCACTAACTATGCTAAGGAAACTCTTATTAATACGTACATCAGCATCATCATTCACTTCGAAAGTGTGCTTGGCATGCATGTTCAATTGCTTATTACCACGGATTAGATTAGAGGTTTGTGGACACAGCTCATGATTGTTATCTAAAACTACAGTCCTAACAAACCATTTGTCCTCTTTTCGTGCAATGGTTATTCCAGCAAGGCATTGATTAGTATGACTGGGAAGAGTTTTGACCTCTGGATGAATGCTAGAAACAAATTTACCTTCCCTAGAACAAACCAATCTCAAGTAGTACACTACGTTGTTGGCATCCTTTTTTGAAGTTCTCGTTCGTACGCCAAATCCACATCTTTTCCCGTAGTCAGAATAAAATTTCTTTGCTTCTTGCATTGTGTCAAAACAAATGTTCAAAGTAGGAACCAACCTCAAACCACTCTCATCATCAGTATATATTTCCTCATTCATTTCACCAATCAAATTGACGTTGGAGTGTTCAAGTGGCCTTCACACTAATATATTTCCTAGTTGTTTAATAAATCAATAAATATAAAAATAAATATAACAATGGAGACACATTTAAAAACAATGTAAACCAAGATAGCAATCAAAGTACGAGTTCATTGAATATAACCAGCTATACTTACAGTTCAAGTGGTTCAACGAATTTACTCCTGTTTTAATGATCATGTTGTGCTTCTCACCAACGATAGAAGAAAGCCTTTAATGTGTTCTTTAATGAAGATGAAAGAAAAAGCAATGAAAGTGGATGTCCTTGAATAGGAAGATGATACAAATATCATGCACAACTTAAAAGTTCGAAACTTTAAGGGTTTAAGGTAGAAGCAATTAATGGTCTGAGAGGTTGCACAAGAAATGAACATGCTACGGAATCTTGTGCTTAAGGAAGGAGCATCTAATGCATTTAATGCATGTCATAAATTAGGTGAAAGGTGGCAAGACGTGGAGTGTTGATCTCTCTTACCATTTCCCCTCAATAAATGCAACTTAGCTAAAAAGGTTTCGTCTTTTACTAGAGAGTGTGTAAAAGTTAACTTTTCATGATGCCTCCATTAGTAAATTTATGATAAAGGTGAACAAAATTAAAGTTATAATAGTTTTGACAAAATAAAATAATATTAACTTTTTTTTATAAGCCTTTCATTAGTCATATCAATAATAAATGGAAGAAAAATTATTATTTGAAAAAAAAAAGTTAATACTAATTATTTTTGTCTTTATATATGACCAATCTTTGTAGTGTAGGAAGTCCTTCCCAATTTTATTCCCATCAAGTTGTTCGAAGTAATGTGCATTTATAACACACTTACATATTCTTACTTAATAGTTTCCTTAACCTGATTTATTCTTCTTCCAGATACAAATACCATGGATGCTTGGGAAGGTCTTCAAATTGAGGAGGACGTCCTTGAATCATTCTTGAAGAAATGAGATAGTTCATCATCATTGATTCCTGGTCCGGTTGAGAATGTGCAGACAACTATTATGAATAGGATAAGAGATGAACGTCGTACCACCTATGAAAGAGATTTCAATTCCAATGCATGGAAATGGGCTGAGATGTACCTCAAACACCATGGTTAGTAATTCTATAAACTTTGTCATTGTAAATTTATTTTGTCATGTTACTAAAATTAATAGTCAAATGCAGATATTGTGAAAGATGGTGATATTAATAACGTCACTCACCTACATACAGCAAAATCAGTGTCAACCCTTCACCTTGTTGTTTGTATTGTCAAGGAGTGTCACCCAAATGGACTCGGTGATATGAAACTGACTCTAAAGGTAATATTTAACCATAACATACTTTTGGTTCTTTAACTTACTGTAATGTGATATTAACTATGACCAGGACCCTACTGGGACTATGAATGCGTCCTTACATAACAAAGTTCTTAAAGATACAAATTTTAGTCCACATATCGGTCTTGGTTGCGTTATGATACTTAACAATGTAACTCATCTTATTCATAATTCTATTTATACTCCATAACTTTTAGTATTGTTAGTCATATTATTTGCTTCTTTTCATTTAGGTTCGTACATTCAGTGCATTTCCACCAAACTATTACGTTAACATAGTGCTTCGAAATGTAATCAAAGTCTTTGTCGTTGACATATGTCCTCCCACAAAGGAACTCGTCATGGAGACACCCAAACCAGTCATTCGACCCCTTCTACTGGAAGAACCAAATATGGCTGAAATTATGCGAAAATTTAGAAATCCTCATCATCAACAACCATCTACATCGAAAGTACCAGACAACAAAAATGGAGACAACTCTAACGCAATGTAATGACATTATGTAGACATATTATTGGATGTTTGTTTTCTTTCGTTGGTGACTTTGAATCTTTTAAGGACTACCGTACTAATGTTTACTATAATTCCTACTTTTGCATTGGATGACTGTAATATGTATTGGGATGACTGTAATATGTAGTGGGATGACTGTAATATGTATTGGGATGACTGTAATATGTATTAGGAAGACTTTATCATTGTTCATGATTATTGCTTTATTGTGTATTGATAAGGTATTATGGTATCAATTTACACACCATGGACAAATCAATATGGAAAAAATGTTGAAGTGTTGTACTAACCACTTGTATGTTTATGTTGTACTAACCACTTCTACTTGCACCACCTAATTCTAACCAACTTATCACCAAGCACTCACCTGGGAGCACCTCTTAAAAAAACAAGGAGCAGCCAACAACTTTCGGTACATAATCCAATTTTTTCACTGGTAATCGATTATAGCCTGCCTGTAAGCGATTACACAGGCTGAAAAGGCACAAATCTCACTCTTCTCCACACCAACACTTGGTTTAAACACTAACCAACCAACTTTGTGCACACAAATGTTGCTTGCAACCCCTAACAACTGACTTGTCGTAGAAATCAGTCACCACTTGCACTTGCACTACCTAATTCTAAACAACTTATCACCAAGCACCCACTTGGGAGAACCTCTTAAAAAACCAGGGAGCAGCCACCAACTTTCGGTACAAAATCCAATTTTTTCACTTGTAATCGATTACAGTCTGGCTGTAAGCGATTACACAGGCTGAAAACGAACAAATCTCACACTCCCCACACCTACACTTGGTTCAAGCACTAACCAGCACACTTTGTGCACACAAATGTTGCTTGCAACCCCTAACCACTGACTTGTCGTAGAAATCAGTGACAACTTGTACTTGCACCACCTAATTCTAACCAANTTTGTGCACACAAATGTTGCTTGCAACCCCTAACCACTGACTTGTCGTAGAAATCAGTGACAACTTGTACTTGCACCACCTAATTCTAACCAACTTATCACCAAGCACTCACTTGGGAGCACCTCTTAAAAAAACAGGGAGAAACCACCAACTTTCGGTATATAATCTAATTTTTTCACTTGTAATCGATTACAGTCTGCCTATAAGCGATTACACAGGCTGAAAAGGCACAAAGCTCACTCTTCCCCACACCAGCACTTGGTTCAAATAGTAACCAACCAACTTTGTGCACACAAATGTTGCTTGCAACCCCAACAATGAAAAGACCTTTTGATTCGAACATGCATATGTGTTTGAGTGTTGATATTAGAGGTTTGCCAAGTCTATTTGTGTTTGCTTTCTTGAGTGCATCGAGTGACATTGATTTAGCTTAAACACTTGAGAGAAACACTGATAGTGGATCTGTGAGGCTCTATTGCTTTTGATTCACCTCTTGAACTGATTGACTGTTTTTCCATGTTCTAGACTGCTTCAATGATTTCTTGAGTATCTGTTTTCTCTTATTCTGTGTGGATATTGTCTACTTCCTTTCTTTGTCCAGTTTTCTTGACGATTGTAATTTTGTTTGTTTCTTTCATTATGAGTCTTTGTTTTCTGTCTGTTGAGTCTGTGTCACCTCCGTGATGTTTGAGTAATTCCCTGGTTTGCGTCTTGATTTTGCCCAGGAGTGCAAAAGACTAAGTGTGGTCTATTTTGATGACTCGATATTTTATTGATTTCACTTAGTTTATTGTACCGAATTTAATCAGGGAATTGTGCTTAATTGTCCTGTATTTTCCCGTTTCTGTTAATTGTGTCTAATTTGACCGGAAATTCTAATTTTAATTAATTTGAATTTTCTGAGAGCTAATTATTTGCATTATTATTTTCAAGAAAAATTTTGGAAACGCAATTTAGGAACATTTGGAAGGGTTATCACACAATTCAAAACTCTCCACAAAGAAGTGTGGACAACAAGAAGGACACTATGGTGATTTTACCCTATGGGCTTATGAGAAGGGGGTGCAACATGTTGAATTTGGGGGTGCACATGGAAAGACAATATCTGCCACCCACCTCTTCACGGACACATACACGGCCCAACAACAAGGTTGCAAATTGATCCAACTGCTTGCAACATTGAAACGACCCACACTTAAGAAAAAAACTGCAGCCCATGGAAGTTTCTCCATCAAGCATCCACGCTATCCAGCAGAAAAGCAGGTCCAACTTTGGAATTAACTTGAGAGGTGTTGCACGTGATTTGGAGAGGAGAGGCCTTGGTGGTGTCACGGCCCATGTGCAAAAAGAATGGGAGCAGCTGTTGATTCAATCCATGGGAGTGCAACACGTAGACTTTCTTGCTTGGAGAAAAGAAGATAAAAAATGAAGCAGGTCCGAAAAGCAAAAGCAACACGTTGCTTCATTTATTAGAGAAAGCTGAAGCCTGAAGCGGTCCAACAACCACCAATAAAAATTAAAAGGGCAGCAGCATGCAAGTGGGAGGTGCAACCCAGCAGCAAAAAGAAGGTCCATGCTGCTGCATCTAAGAAGGCAACGGTGGGTGCACATGGAAGATGGTCCAGCAGCTACCCAACGAGAAGGAACACATGACCTGCACCTGCTTGAGACAACAACCTTCACGTTCAGCTTTCGAAGCACATTAAAGGTGGTCCTGCAGCTTGGGCCAACATCACGATTGAAGAAAGAAAGAGCTACCATGGTGCAGCATACTGCAGCAACTTCAGGAGAGCTCCATAGGATTGCCATGGCCCATCCATCCCTCACTCGGTCCAGAAACAACAAGCACACGTATTCCAGCAGCGTTGAAGAGAGCGACGGGCCCACAACAACAGCTCATGATGGAGCACTCGTCCAAGAAATATCAAGCATGCAACTCCCTCATTAGCAGCGTCCAGCAGAGAAGGCAACAAGGGAGGTGCTTGGAGAAATCACAAAGACAACCCACGTCCAGGTGCTTGAAGAAATCAGCTCCTGCAGCTTGGAGAGGTGCAAATAGCAACGGTCCAGCAGCTCCCATGCACCGTCCAGACTGGAGGGACACGAAAACCTAGGAGAGGAATATGCATTATATTTGAAGAGCCGTCAAACACAACACTCTCGGCANTTTTTCTTTGGCCAGCTGCTGCAACNTTCTTTTCNCTTTTCCTTGAAACAATGTGGTTGGTGATGGATANTGGATGAATGNGAGAATGAAANTTATGCACTGTTGTCTTTTTATTTTTTTTTATCCTTTATATTTCAATCAGCATCTTTACTTTTATTTTAATAGTTGCAAGCAGTGATTGAATTAGGAGGAGTGTGTGGTGTTGCGGAAGCTTGTCTTTGNAAATTTCAATTGCTCTTTGATTGATTCTAGGTTGTTACGGTGGTTATAGAAAAATTAAAGAAATACTTTCTTCCTTNCCTTTAGGTGATTTGACGAGATTAAGTGGTGTGATGGGACTTTGATTTTAATTTCTTTTTGCATAAGCATCTCTGCTGCAAANATTTTCACTTTAAGCACATTTGGCCTTNAATTTTCTTTTCTTCATTCTGCACAGGTTTCAATTAGGCAAGGCTTTTCATTTTAATTTGAGAATTTGGTGGGGGTCTGGTGATTAACCGATTGGAGATGTGCACACAACACATTTGGTGTTTTTCTCGGAGATGCACAGGGCTTTATTGAATTTAGTTTCAAATTGCTTATTCAACATTTTATTTTGAAGCTTGTTGATTGTCTTTGAG
>NW_014543616.1:531049-533496 GCF_000741045.1 Vigna radiata var. radiata | reverse complement strand
TTTATTTTTAATTGTTTTGTTTTAGAATAGTTTAGATTAAATGTTGAGTAGTGTTTGTGTTCTTAATTTAGTGATGCATATTAATAATTTTAACTCTGCTAGATATTTGTCTGTTTCATTGTTTAGTTTAATATTTTCATGCACTTTAATGTTTTAAATTAAATTCGGTTCTGTTTAATTTTTAATTTTAATTTCGTCATTGCATTCTCAAACCTTTCCACAACCCCCCCTTCGTTTTAGACCTAATTCTCGAACCACTGTTTGGTCCTTGAGAGACGACCTAGGAGTCACTTCCTAGTCTATACTGCATTTCTAATATGCAATCCAATTTGTATGGGCCGCGATAACTCATCAAAATTTTGACGCCGTTCTCGGGGACCAAAGGTTTGGTTTTAGGTCTTTTGTTGTGTTAGTCTGTGTTGTGTTTTGTCTTGTGTTGTGAGTGTGATGTTCCGTTTTGTGTGTTCGTCATTGTGTGTTGCATTTAGATAGCTTTAGTTGCATATTTTCATTGCATTCTTCTTTTCCCCCTTCTTTCCCATGTCTACCTATTTTGATTTTGTGAATACTGATTCTTCTACCTCTGTCTATGATTATGATTCTCCTTCCGAATCTAACTCTGATATTGCTTCTCATGCATATTCTGCTGACTTTTATGTTGAGAACAATATGACTCATCCTCCCATTCTTGAGAGTGCTCCTAGGGAGCCAGCTTCACTTAATGAGGATGGTGTTCATTGCGTTCTCACCTCTGGACTGATACATTTGTTGCCTAAGTTTCATAGTTTTGTAGGTGAATGCCCTCATAGACATTTGGAGAAGTTCTACACCATTTGCTCGTCAAACAAACCTCCTCATGTCCCTGATGATCACATGTTTTTAAGGGCATTTCCGCATTCATTACATGGAGCAACAAGGGATTGGCTTTATGGTCTTCCTCCAGGATCCATCACTTCTTAGGAAGATCTTGAGCATATGTTCTGGGATGAATTCTTCCCTGCGCAGTATGGTTACAACAACGATCTTGGTTGGAATGACCCTAACTTGAGATGGTATGATGCTTCACAACAATACCAGCCATTCCAGAATTCTTGTATGCCTTCTCCACCTGTTCAGGAACCACAACAGCCGCAGTTTCATGAGCCTACCCAAGCAACTCCTCATCCTCCCACTACCTCTGAGCCTACATTGAAGGAGTTATTGGAGCAGATGACTATTCAGAACATTCAATTCTAGCAAGTGAACATGGAGTTTCAGTAGCAGACCAGAGCTTCCTTTCAGAGTTTGACTGATCAGATGGGGCAGATGGCCACTCAACTCAATGAGGAACAGTCTTACGTTTTCGAGGAATCACCATTTCAGACTGTTCAACTTCCAAACGATGTTGATGCCATCCACATAGGAGATGGGGAGCAGAGTCATGAGCTTACTACTGCACCATCTACTTTCCCACCCTCCTATGTCCCCACTCTTGCATCTGAAGAGACTGATGAAGAATTGGAAGACCAGGCAGATATGAGCAACACTTTTGAGATAGGTAGACCAACTTCACCTTCCACCACTCTACCAATCTTCAGGGAAGTGGAGGTAAACATACCTATGATTGATTATGTTGTTGATGATCATGTTGTTGATAGGTATGTAATTGATGATTATGATGTTGATAAGCATGATTTTCATTCTCCTTCTCTGCATGATGAGAACCACTTTTTGCCATCTTGTCTAAATGTTTATTCTCCATGCACTGAACATGAATTTGAGCCTATTGTTGATATTGTTGCTATTTTTGAAAGTGATTCATGTTCTGAGGGTATACTTGAGGTTCAGCCTGTTACACTAGGATTGGGTGTTATACCCCTGCATGTCATTTCTTTGGAACCATATTGCACTAACCATGTTGCAGGAGTTACACATGAATTTGACCAACACACACCCATGGTGGAAGACAAGGGTGCCAGCATGCACAACTGTTTGAAGATTAATAGGCACCAGCTGAATCTGCTCATCAACAATCATTGCTTCTTGGATCCAGCTGTGGAGGACATCTCCCTACTTGATCAAATCTGGATGCTGAAGCAGTTCCTCCTCAACACTTCTTTGCTGACTCCAGTGGTGGAGAATATCTCCCTAAAAGTCCAAAATTGGCAACTGCCACCATGATCAGGGGAGTTTTCTTTTCCATTCTCCTCCCTTTCCCACTTTTGTTGCACTTGTCCATGATCTATTGACTGGTTTGACTGCTGATCTTATACTAGTGACACATTGAGGACACTATGTAGTTTAACTGTGGTCTATTGGGGGAGATTCTGAACCTTTCTTTGTTAATTTTTTTCTTTTCTAGGTGTTAAATTTTTTTTTGTTTTCTAGGTAGTTTTTATTGTGTCTTTTGTACAGTTTTGCATGTTTCTCTTGATTTCTGGACTTTGTTTAGGTTGTAGATGTGTCTT
>NW_014543616.1:519872-525539 GCF_000741045.1 Vigna radiata var. radiata | reverse complement strand
GAGTTGACCAGATTGGACCATCTTTGACCATTCAATTTCATGTTTTAAATGAATAAAATTTTAACTTCTGCACAAATAAACATTAGAACATCCAAAATAATTTATGCAACTAAAAATCACATTTTAAGCATCTTTAATTCCCAAACCCAATAAATCCAATTGTCACAAATTCACTTTTATGCAACTAAAAATCACATTTTAAGCATCTTTAATTCCCAAACCCAATAAATCCAATTGTCACAAATTCACTTTAAATCAATCATTTAAGCACAAATATCTCATCAAAAATTTCAATTTTAAGACATAATTGTGGGCATAAATATGCACTCATCACTTAGCTATATTCATTTCATATAATTGTGTAAAATTGTGCCAAAACTTTAAATACATAAAGTCATTACTAACAATGTGTATTCATTTGCTATAAATTTATACAAATCTGTCAATATTTCCAATGTCAAAATTTGCAATACTGTAAATCATTACATTGTGTATTCATTTCGTTTCAAATAACAATGTAAACCAAAAAAACATTTATAATTTCCTATACTAATCCGAAATGCTACAGAACTCACAATCTTCGGAGGTTCTCATCGTCTAGGATCCAGTCACATATATACTTCTTTCTAAACGCAGCCAATTCCTCCTGCAATGAACATACATATTACTTTAGAAAAAATCATAATAATATAATGTTATATTTAGAAATTCATCATTTAACATACATTAGCATAATCATGCATGCTTTTGCCATCATATTTATCCTCTCCATCCCATATTTCAAAGACTTTCATCATGATTACACCACAATCATATCTGTATAGATAAACAAAATACTAACATTATTTTTCCTAATGAAAACACGTTAAATTTTAGAATAATCCTAATATAGACTAACGTGTTAGGTTGCACTAGGATCTTGGCTTCTTGAACATTGAAAGAAATCTTAGAATCTTTATATGTATTCGTCAGCAAACCCCAAAACCGCTAAATATTTTTAGCCTGTATTGTTCAGAAATAACGAAAACATGTTCAAAATAACAACAACTTAATCACTGACGACTCAACATCAACTCTAAAACATACAATGCTTCTGTCAATCCCAGCACGTCCTCTGATTCCCTTCTTCAATAAGTCAATAACAAAAAACTGCATGGTGCAGACCTTAAGTGCATAGCACCACTAGTGACCACTTACAACTGGGATCAACACCTATAAAATATTTGGAATACGTCAAAATAAAACAACCAAATAAATAAACTATTAACTTCTAAAAAACTACACCTTACTCACCCAATCAGCAGACAATAACTCCTCCACTTTTATTAGATCGTGTCGAGAATAAGGGTGGTAATCAATAAGTTCCCACACATGTCTATTGGCAATTCGCCTCTTATTGTCAATTAGAAAATGGGTCTTAAATAAAAGAACAAACTTAATCAATAAACAACATTGTTCATATAACATTATACCATACCAAAAAAATAAACAATATGTGATTAAAGCTTCTACCACAAACATTGGACTGAATATCATCCTCTTTATGACTCCAGTCGACCTTTTCTCAAAGTACATGAACATGGTTGCTGCAAAAATTAAAACCTACAAAACAATAAACAACTTTAACATCAACTGATTCAACTTTAACATCAACTTATAAAAGTGAATTATATAATTACCATGTTGTCAACACATTCTCGAAGCCCTAAGGAGCTACAATCCCTCGTGGTCAACAATTGACCCATATTTCACACACATAGCTGAAAAGTTAACAATATTATATCAGGTACCAAATATCATTCTGCACTAATAACAAAAATAATTTAATCTTTATTACCTTACTACAATGTCTTTTCGCGTCATAAAGTGGTACAACTTATCCAAATCAACCGTTGTTCTTGGATCACCAAGAATAGTACTCAAAGGCTCTACAACCAACGGTTCAACATGGGAAATTACTTCATCATCTTGGTCATCACAACCAATGTCAACGAAAGCTGGTGGATCCCGTGGGGGTACTTCGTCAACAACTTCTTCATCTAGAGATGCTTCATCAATAGCTTGTTCATCTACAACTGCTTCATGAACAGGTTGTTCATTTGCAGCTGCTTCATCAAAAGGTGTTTCATCTGCAACTTCTTCCTGTGCACCATCTTCATTTGTAGTTGTTTCATGAATAGGTGCTTCATCAAATGCTCCTTCATCTGCAGTTGCTTCATCTGCAATTGTTTCATGACCAAGTGCTTCATGTGCAGCTTCTTCATTTGCGTCGCCTGCAGCTTCTTCATTCCCCTCACCCTCAACATCAACACCAGCTTCGTGAACAGAAGGATATTGTTCAACATTTTGAGTCTTTCTTCGATCACTTAGTTACTTCCTTATAGCAAAAATTTCATCTTTAAGACTTCTTATTTTCTGGTTGTTTCTTCTAACTTTTTCCAATCTTGCAGCAGGTGCAGATTCACAACTATCATCACCTTTTTCAGGTGTTTCTTCACTCCTTGCCACCGCATCCATATTGAATGCAGCACGGATGATGGGATTTTCATGCTCACTGGATCGAAGGTACCAATCAAAATGTACCTATCAAAATGATAATTAATTACCTCAATCAAATAAAAAAACTACAAATGACAAAAATACAAAAATCTTTTATGTTCAAAAACTTACTTAATACACCCATAGCGATTATAGTGTACGCTTGTTTTTCAGTTGGTACATTTTAGCAATGTGTATCGCGTTTTAGTAGACAAAAATATCCTAATATATCATAGATTTTAAGTTTTAAGGTTATGGGTATTTTAATAATTTTCAATCTCAAAACTAAAAAAAGAAAAAAGAAACCCCCAAACCCTTGCTCACCTCCCTCATTCCTCTCAATCCTTTCTCTTTCATCTCTTTCACTCCAACATTTTCTCTGTCATCCCTACACTAGTCCCAACTGAAAAAACACTCGCGGTTAAACAATTTGCTTTTGTAAAGAGTTGAGTCATTGACATATTCGCCTTTAAAACAAGGTTCATTCAAGATTTCTTCAATTTCATCATTTTCACTAACCTCTCTAATTTCAAATCATCTGCGGATGTTGAATCATCATCTCTAAAAAATACTTCCAGGCCAATTACCAATTCCTTCCAATGTCATTATGATTGTGAAAATTAGATAAAATTAGATAAGACAAAAATTAGGACTTGGGTTTTGTTCATAACTCATAAGGATGAGGCCTTCAATGCTTTTTGCATACTTTGTAAAAGGATAGAGACTCAAAAGGATTTGAAAATCATGTTTATTTGAAGTTCCCATGGAGGAGAATTTGAAAATGTGCTTTTCAAAAACTTTTTCCAAAACTCTAGCATCAGACATAACTTTTCTACTCCAAGAACTCCACAACAAAACAAAGTTGTTTAGAGGAAAAACAATTCTCTACAAGAAATGGCCAAAACCATGTTATATGCTTTTATCACTCCTGAACACTTATGGGCTGAGGCAATTAATACTACCTGCTACATTCATATTAGAGTTTACATAAGGTCAATCCTCAACAAAACACCTTATGATTATGGAAGGATAAAAAGCAAAATATTTCTTATTTTCATCCTCTTGGTTGCCAATATTTTATTCTAAACAGCAAGGATAACCTTGGAAAGTTTGATTCTCGTAGTGATGAAGGGATGCTTGGTTCTCGGAAACATCGAGAGCATTTAGCATTTACAACTCTAAAATCTTCAAAGTCGAAGAAGTCATTTATGTGAAATTTAACCATGAGTCTGACCTAAAATAAGTCTCAGAGTGAGACGACTCCTTCTCTAAAATGTAGGTAAACGATAATTTGTCTAAGGAGGTGAATGCATAAGAGAATCCCAACAAAGAAAACGAGAGACAACATCAAGAGCCACTCAACGATACTAGCAAAGAAAGAAGAGAACCACATAACCTGCTTTGTCTTATTGTTAAGGACCATCCTTCAGAGAAAATTATCGAAAATCCAAACGAGCAAGTGAGAAAATCATTTATAAGCCTAAAATGCTCACATGTTTTGAAGTTTAATCAAATAACATTAGAACAGGAAAATAATCCAAAAACAAATTAAGGTGAAAACACTAGACTTAGAATTTGAATCCCCAAAATATAATACCTACAACTTGAATCCTTAACATAGAAGAGCTTCGGAAAACAGGAAATAGAAAAACATCTAGGTCAAAAGACCCAGATGTAAGGCTAAATGATATTGTGCCTAAAACGTCTAAGAGAGTTGAAGTTAAATGCTTAATGCTTGTAATACCTAAAAAATGTATTCAGCTTAGCTCTCGAAAACGAAACAAATCAACACGATATCTTTTACAAAACAATTAAAACACTCAAGACTAAAATATAAAAGAAAGCTTGGAGCAAGCTAAGAAGTGACAAATACAAAAGAAACGTTTACTTGGCTAAACGATACCACAATATTAAACAATACTTTGTCCAAATGATAAAGTTTTTATACAACACTTGGTATCTTTAGAAAAAAGCTTCAGTGTTAAAAGCTACCTAACGGGAGGAAATCAAAAAGCAATTTGTTGTTCTGAGCAAGCATTAAAAGACATTAAATGCTCAATGTTCAAAAACAACAAAGATGATAAGAAAAGACATATAAGTTGCATGTACAATTTACTCTACTTTATGTAGTTAAGTTGTTCTACACGCATCCATAGAGTTATAAATCAAATATCAAAAAGTGGGCGTTAGAGACAAAGAAGATATTCACTGAATGTTCTTCACTTGAAGCCAAGCCTAAAAAGAACGTACAAACTAGTTCAAGCAAAGTACTGAAAAAGCATGTTTGGTCTGACAAGTTGACTTACCTAACGACTGTTGTACGAAGAAAGAGAAATCACGAGTATCAAGCCTAAAAGCTAAAGCCCAACAGACATATATCCAGGAAGCCTTTAAATAGAAGAGCTTTCAGAAGAAAAATCAAGAGGATAACTTAAGAGGATAGTCAAGTGAAAAGCTTACCATGAAATACCCATCTTAGAAGCATTCAAAAGAGAAGAGAAGAAGCTCAAGAAAAAGAATATATCTAAGCTACAAAAAAGAAAAAGAGAAGAGCAAAAAGAAAAAGAAATATTCTCGACCTTCATTGTTGTATTGCTTACTTTGTAAGACAAAAGAAAGAAACACCTTCGAGTGTTTAGACAACTTTGTATTGTATTTACATCCTCTCTATGAGAGCTTTAGTATGAATGACTTGTAAGAAATCATTGATTCAAATTCTGAAGAGAATTAACTCTTACAACTGAAATTAGTTTGAGTTGGGGAATTTAGGCATCGTAGTCTAGTACCAAGAGTGGTTTGAATTCTCATGGAAATCTAGGTGCAATAATCTAGTACCAGGAGTGATATGAATACTCAAAAGAAATATTAGCACGGTAGTCTAGTACCAAGAGTTGTGTGAATACTCAAAAGAAATATTGGCACGATAGTCTAGTACCAAGAGTGGTGCGAATACTCAGAGGAAATCTTGGCAAGAATTGTTAAGGACCAGGAGTGGTGCTAAACTCAACCAAGAGTGGTGAGAATACTTAGCTGTAAACCTTACTGCACTCGTACCCCTAAGTACCATTCACTACCAATAAAATATATATATATATATATATATATATATATATATATATATATATATAT
>NW_014543616.1:513925-519383 GCF_000741045.1 Vigna radiata var. radiata | reverse complement strand
TTTAATTATTTAAGTTACATTTTATTCAACTTATTAGGAGAATATTAACTTTTTCATTGAAATTGTTTAATACTTAAATAATTAAATTTTAATTATTTAAGTTNCATTTTATTCAACTTATAAGGAGAATATTAATTTTTTCATTGAAATTATTTAATTCTTAAATTATTAATTTTTAATTAATTAAGTTTTAAATAATTATTTCAATTCTTAAAGAATTAAATTTTAATTCTTAAATAATTAAATTTTAATTATTTAAGTATATATAAAAATGTTCTTTTCTTTCCTTCTTAATGAATTGAAGTTGAATGTTAAATATACCTATATATATGAATTTATTTAGAGTTTTTATTACATATAGCCATATCAACCTACTTTGGATTGATTGCATTGAAAGAAGAAATACTATTCCAAAGTTGAATTATAGAATGAAGATCATATTATCACTTGTGTTAGTTATGCTTCTTTCCATTGGGATTGGTATGCTTTGATTTTCATATGTTGATGTTATAGTCCACTGTGTTCACAAAAAAATTATTGTATTTTAAATAAGTTTTTTTCTTTTGTTGCAGAAAATGAAGGGCCAGTGAAAGTGACAGAGGCAAAATTCTGTGATATACCGTTGTTTAATTACTGTAATGAAGACTGTATCAAATATTGCCCAAGGCTACATAAAAACTCAGTTGGTGTGTGTAGTCCTGATGGTAAAGCCTGCTTCTGTCGGACAATGTGTTAAGGAATTCTTCTACTCTTCCAACTTTCTTTATGTTAAGGATGATCGATTCAAATAAATAATGTAATCCTTTCTTTAAATAATTTCTGATCTAATATACATTTCAGATCATCCTTTACAGTTTTACAACATTGTTTGCCTTCATAGTCTTCCATTTTCAACTAGCTGTCACCATCACACACCCTTCCTTATATTTTTTAGTTTTTTCAATAGTTATTCATTGATACATTAAAGCATGTATTATCCTTTTTAATTATTTTTTCATAATGAAATTTTATTTATAATCGAAAAAAATTATCGACTTAGTTTTGAAACTTTAGTTACAGTCAAAGTGTGATGTGATTAAGAAACTCATCTTAATTAGTTTTGATAAATGTGCGTCAGATTATAAAGGAGACATTATTAACATAATCTAATACCACTAAAAGAAAACTTAAAGTTAATCATACCGACATTAAAAGTAAAAAAAACAAAAAGTAAATTGTGTAGTTCTAAATCATATGTTAAAATTAAATAATAAGTTAAATCATAAACATTTAAGCATCCAAGTTGATTATAAATATTATAATATAACAAAATAAAATATTTTTATATGTGATTCTGGATATAGTATAAGAGTCCGAATAAAACATACCAGAGATAGATTTAGAGACAAATATCGTGAATATATGTCGACTAGTCGACATTAGTCCTAATTTCCTTTTTATATATTATATAGATCAGATAGAGTGACGCTATCTCTAGTATGGTATTTTTAAGTATAACAGGGCATTGTTTGATCAATGCAATAAATAATAAATAATTTTTTATATACACTATTGAAAAAAAGGTTTTTTAAGTCTACACATTTAAGTCTGTTCATAAGAAAACAAATTTAAAAGATGATCGGTAGCATTTTAGTAAATAAAAAATTGTCATTAAAGTCTGTCATTAAATTGGCTTTTAAAGAAACTTAAATTACTATTTTTAAATATGTGAACAGTGAAATAGACTTAAAAAAAAATTGTTTTAACCTAAAAAAAGGTTAAATATGTTTTTAGTCCCTGTGATTTTGGTTTTAGTCCCTCTTTCAAACTAAGGTACAATTTAGTCCTTCAACTTTAGAAAACTCTGGTTTTAGTCATTTTTACCAAATTTTTTTAACTTTATTTGTTGTTTCAAGCACGTTTCATTATAGCATTTGGATTGTTTACACTGTTTGACACATTTTTGTTTCAATGTTAATTGAGAAATGCGTTTGAAAAAGCAAATAAAGTTTAAAAAATTTGGTAAAAATGACTAAAACCAGATTTTTCTAAAGTTGAATGACTAAATTGTACCTTAGTTTGGAAGAAGGACTAAAACCAAAATCGCCCCAAAGTATAGGACTAAAAACATATTTAACCCTAAAAAAAATCTAAGACATTCATAAACCCTTTTCACTTTCAAGTACAGGAAGAAGCGTGGCCATGTGAGCGTCGGTCATGGTCGTATCAGAAAGCACCGAAAGCACCCCGGATCCTGTTCGACAAGTACCATCCTGGTTACTTTGGGAAGGTTGGAATGTGATACTTCCACAAGCTCCGCAGCAAGTTCCACTACCCCGTCGTCAACATCGATAAGCTCTGGTATCTCCTACATCAGGAGGCAAAGGACACAGCTCTAAAATCTAAGGACACTGCCCCTGTCATTGACGTCACGCAACATGGATACTTTAAGGTCCTTGGGAAAGGCGTCCTACCCGAGAACCAACCCTTTGGTGTGAAAGCCAAGCTTATTTCAAAGATCGCCAAGAAGAAGATTAAGGAAGTCGGGGGTGCTGCTATTCTCACAGCTTAGATTTAATCAGTTTTTTTTTTCTTTTTATTAATGTGTTTTAGTTTTGTTTCGGATATTTTTTTACATTATATATTGAAAGTGATATATTTTTTTTGTGCTGCCGCAACAAACTCATCCAAATTTTTAACAGTGGTGGCACGTTCAATCAGAGGCAACATTTAGCGTTGAGCAATAGCAACTTCCACCATGGCAGCAATGTTCCAACATTTTGAGGGCAACAACAATGTTTTGGTAGCGACTTAACGGCGGGAGCAACGTCCAGCTTTAATCCACAAGTACCCTTCATCTCCTTTTTTTTATAGGTGAGTAGGTGTTTTGAATTTTGATGATTTAGTGTATGCTTGAAATTTTAAGTGTGTGAAAATGGGTAGAAAAAGCTAAATGGAAGTGGTTGTTGCTCATATGCATTTGATTATGTATCCATATATTTAGCAAAGGAAAATGTTTCTTTGGCAACGATTTGCCAACGACAGGTGGCATGCTCTCATTCGTTGTTTTAATTGGATTTTTTAAAAGGAAAACACGCGAGGGAAAGGGTATTTTTAGAAAGGAGTTTCTGGAATACAATTCGGTTCGTGCCTAGGAAAGTATTTCTGTCCACGAAACTATCTCTTTGGAGAAACCCAGACTCTCGCCATCGAAGACTTGTTTATTCATCTCCGTCCGCCATTGAAGTTGGGAAGCTTTACATTGAACGCTTTCGTCTCCGTCGTTGAAGGCTTTCATCTCTGTCTCTCTCTCGAGAAACGCAAACTCTCGTTCCACGATTTTGAACTCTGGCCACGCCACCGAAGACTTGTTTCTTCATCTCTGTCTGTCTGCCATTGAAGTATTGAAGGTTGACATTGAACGCTTTCCTGTCTGTCATTGAAGGCTTTCATCTTAGTCCTCCATTGAAGTGTTGGGAGGAAGTGTTGATAGGCGCCAATGTTGTCATCTTTTCTCAAAAGGTACTGTTTCGCTCTTTTGGATTGTTTTTCTTGTCCAATACATGATTTTACTGTTGCCTTTGTTAAACCCTAATTTTCTTTTGGTCTTAAACCTGTATATTAAGATTTGGTGTAAAAGGGTTCGGTCTTGGATATTTCTTGTGAATGGATTTGTGTATGGTTGCTCGGTTGTTTTCTAATGTACATTTCCATTGCACTCTTTAATGGTTGCCCTGTCTTTAAGAAAACTTTATTTTGTTGTGTATTTTGTGAACTACTTCTGAGTAGCCTTTACATGAGGAGATTTGTCATTTGAATTCCTTGTGGTCAAAGAACTTCATGGATGCCACTTTGTTATTGTGGTAAAATGATGTAAATGAATTGCGCATTCTTTCGACATGCTATTAAAGCACAATCATGTATTACTTGCAATGCTAAACTAACATGTATTTTTGACAAGTGTATGCCACCCTTTTATTTTTCAGTCTGAGTTAGATTTGATAGTTGCTATATGAATTTTTTTTTACTTGTGATTGTAGGTGTTTTAATATTTCGCGGACGCCATTACTTTAGTTCTAAGACGAAATGGAATCCTCTAAAAGCAAAGTAAATACAATTTTTTCATTTCTGATTTATTTGTTGTTTTGGAGCACTAAAATGAATGTTGGTAATTTGTACTGATTTACAGTGGCAATGTCGAGGTTGGGTGAAATCATCCTATATTGTGCAGATGAATACTTTACTACAAGCAAGACATGAGAGGCGCATAGAGGAAACTCCTTTCAAATGGTTGTTAGAAATTGTAGATCTTATAGAGCTAAACATGAAATTGATGAAACAGTTGGTTCGTCGTTGGGTTCCCCACAATCAATCATTTAGAGTTAGGCAAGAATTGGTTCCTTTTAATGTTGTTGATGTGGTCATGACTTTAGGGTTAGGAGTACGGGGGGTTGGAAGTTCCTTTTGATGAATCAATTGTAAGTAAAGTTGGAGAACTGTTTAATTCAAGCACAATCAAATTGAAAGACATGATAAACATTTTTAATAACATTGTTGTTAATGAAGATCTTGATGTAGATGTGGTTTGTCGTTTGTATATATTAGTTTGTTTTGTGGTGTTTTTGTTTCCTAGAAAGGCAAGACGTGTTTGTAACATGCCATGTCTAGTGTTAGATGATTTGGATGCTTTGTGTAATTATGATTGGAGTACGACGATACATACATATCTTGTAAAGAGTCTAAACAGATGTAATAAGCAAATTTTGACTAGAGAGATTGATGATTCTTTAAGCATTAGTGGGGGCTTGTTGACGGGTTGGCAAGCGTACCAAATCGTTCAAGTAATAGAATTGGTAAAACCCAATATCGTTCTTCCCAAGAGACTCGAAAGATTTTCTCGTTCACATGAATTAAAATAATAAGACTTGAAAATAAAAATTAATAAATTGATTTGAGAACAAAAATAATAACATGCAAAAGAGATTGATTCAATTGACAAAAGAAAATAATGGATGAATGGAGTTGTTGGGGGTTTACAATTTCATCTAATTCACTCTCTCTTATCTACTCCTCTTGAATTATTAGTTTGATTAATTAATTGTCATGCGACTTTCTTAGCCTATCCTTAACCTGACCCCTCGGCAAAAAGAGCCTAATATTAACTGTTGGCTTGCTATCCCTAGCCTCCCCTAGCAATTAATACCGCATTATAGAACAGAAGTTAACGCAATTGATCTTCCTACCCCTATCCCTAGGTGGTATTGCAAAATCAAGAAATTACTTACCAGTTCATGACATACAACAGTTACCGAATGAGTTAAATGATAAAGGCCTTAAGCACAGATGAGAACCCAACAATTAACAATCAAACATATGGAAACCATATAAATAATCAAGAGTTTCAATAAAAGAGAGTATCAAAAGATTACATTGTTTCCCCCAACAACAATAGGGTTTAGTTCACCATAGACATGGTGAA
>NW_014543616.1:512097-513755 GCF_000741045.1 Vigna radiata var. radiata | reverse complement strand
GACTCTCTACAGACTCATTTATTGAGTTTTGCTTGATTCTAAGCTCATTCCAAGTAGTAAAAGGCGTAATTAGGTCTAAAATGACATATGAAAATAACTGTTTTTCAACCTTCATCAGGACTGTTGTTGTTTTGGAGGTATGATTCATTGTTTTTGTTTGTGGTATTAAGTCAATTCATTAAGTTAATTAATTGATTGTAAGAAGTTTCTTCATTACTTTTTTTGGCTTTCATTGTAGCTTTGGGTGTATGAACGCCTTTGTTTGCATGGTAATACTTGTCGCAAGGTATTTTCGTGGCTTCGGCGATTTCATTCGTTAGATTATAGCACGGAAGAAATAGATGTTTTGTTTAACAAAGAAGAGGTAAGTAATTTTTTGAACATAAAATATTTATGTATTTTTCTGAATTGTAGAGTTTTTACTTGAATGATAAAATTAATTTTGATATTGATAGGTACAATTTGATAGGTACCTTTCGTCCAGTGATCAGCAAAATCTCATCATCCGTGTTGCATTCAATATGGATGCAGTTGTTAGCAAAATGATGAGGATGAAGTTTTAATGATGCCTAAATCAAGTCAAGATATATCAAGCTTTATGAAGATCCTTTGAAGACTTATTTTTGTTATGAAAAGCTTTTGTAATAATTGTAGTTTAATTGTTTAGGACTTAGATTTGCAGTAGGTTTTGATTCTTGTATCTTTATACTTTGTATTTGTTGTTTAGAATCAAAACTTCTCCGGTTTTAATCGATTAATCCCTGATATAATCGATTAAAATCGCTACAGAAGCCAGAACCCAATCAGCTTTGGAATGATCGATTAAAGCAAGTTTTAATCGATTAATTAATCGATTAATCCTGAGAATAATCGATTAATACTAGCCGTTGGAGGTTTCTGATTTGAAAAACTAGCCGTTGTACTTATTTTAATCGATTAACACTAATATTAATCGATTAACACTAATATTAATCGATTAAATGTGTTAAATGGCCAGTTTCGTAGAATGGAAGAGTTTTTGTTTGAGTCTATATATAGGCTCTTTTTATCCATCAACAAGAACTCTTCCCTTGTGCTTAAGAACTCAGAAACTCTTGAGAAGTGTGTGTTCTTGTTCGGCTTGTGAAACTCTTGTCTGTGGAGTTGGTGAAGTGCTGCTACGGTGATAGAGGAAATAACCGGTTCATCCTTGGTGCATCTAAGGAGGTGTGTGGAAGAGGATCATCCTTCGTGAAGTATTCGGAATAGGTGTTTCATCCTTCGTGAAGTATTCGGAGGAGGTGTCTCATCCTTTGTTAGCACGGTAGTCTAGTACCAGGAGTTGTGCGAATACTCAAAAGAAATATTGGCACGATAGTCTAGTACCAAGAGTGGTACGAATACTCAGAGGAAATCTTGGCAAGGATTGTTAAGTACCAGGAGTGGTGCTAAACTCAACCAAGAGTGATGAGAATACTTAGCTGTAAACCTTACTGCACTCGTACCCCTAACTATCATCCACTACCAATAAAATATATATATATATATATATATATATATATATATATATATATATATATATATATATATTCAATGGCCTATAAGAGGCTGTATTTTTTATATACACAATAATCCTAACAATGTTCAATAAAAAATATATATATATATATATATATTTT
>NW_014543616.1:504770-511027 GCF_000741045.1 Vigna radiata var. radiata | reverse complement strand
TGTTCATAAAAAAATTGTTGTATTTTAAACAAGTTTTTTTCTTTTGTTGCAGAAAATGAAGGGCCAGTGAAAGTGGCAGAGGCAAAATTCTGTGATATACCGTTGTTTAATTACTGTAATGAAGACTGTATCAAATATTGCCCAAGGCTACATAAAAACTCAGTTGGTGTGTGTAGTCCTGATGGTAAAGCCTGCTTCTGTCGGACAATGTGTTAAGGAATTCTTCTACTCTTCCAACTTTCTTTATGTTAAGGATGCTCGATTCAAATAAATAATGTAATCCTTTCTTTAAATAATTTCTGATCTAATATACATTTCAGATCATCCTTTACAGTTTTACAACATTTGTTTGCCTTCATAGTCTTCCGTTTTCAACTAGCTTTCACCATCACATACCCTTTCTTATATTTTTTAGTTTTTTCAATAGTTATTCATTGATACATTAAAGCATGTATTCTCCTTTTTATAATTATTTTTTCATAATAAAATTTTATTTATAATCGAAAAAAATTATCGACTTAGTTTTGAAACTATAGTTACACTCAAAGTGTGATATTATTACAGTAAGAAAATCATCTTAATTAGTTTTGATAAATGTGCGTCAGATTACAAAAGGAGGCATTATTAACATATTCTAATATGACTAAAAGAAAACTTAAAGTTAATCATACCGACATTAAAAGTAAAAAAAATAAAAAGTAAATTGCGTAGTTCTAAATCATATGTTAAAATTAAATAATAAGTTAAATCATAAACATTTAAGCATCACTTTTCGGATGATAAGTTGATTATAAATATTATAATATAACAAAATAAAATATTTTTATATGTGATTCTGAATATAGTATAAGTGTCCAAATAAACATACCATAGATAGGCTTAGAGACAAATATCGTGAATATATGTCGACTAGTCGACACTAGTCCTAATTATAAATTGTCATATATACATTATCAAAAAGTTGTCAAAAAAAAGTTGTTAAAGAAATTTTTTTCATATTATATAGATCACATAGACTGACACTATCTCTAATATGCTATTTTGAAATACAAAAGGGCTTGGTTTGATCAATGCAATAAATAAAATAATTTTTTATATCTTTTTCTTAGGTTAAAATCATGCTATCTTCACTTAATTAATTAATGTAAAAATTTTAGCTTTTTTTTAGCTTGAGTGAGACTGACCTACTAGTGTGAGTTCCTAAAGCCTATGCAAAATTTTATTACTTATGGTTGTTGAATGTGGGCTTTTGACCGACGTAAGGGAGACGTTAATCAAATATTAGCATTGACTTTTGTTCATTTGTGTTGGTTTTCTAGGGTTGGTGAGAATTTTTCTTTAGAATCGGTTAAATTTAGAGATGTCAATTTGATCCATGATTCATGAGTTAGTTTTTACCTATTTTTTAAAAAGCATCATTTTAGAAAACTCTTAAGGGTGGAAGTAGAAAAAAGTCCAACTTCTAGAACTTTCTCTTAAGTGGGTTAGAGTAATGTTAAATTGAGTTTAATCCCACTGTAAAAAAAATAAATTATCAACACATTCTAAGATCGCATGTGTTGATAATTTATTTTCTCCTAGTATTTGCATAGTGGAAATTGCCTACCAAGCATTTTAGTGCCTTAAATGTCCATTTCTCAAAAAATAGATTACATGACTATTATGCAATACACTGGTAAACTAGTATTCCTATAAACTCTGCAGAAAATTCTGAAGTCAGGATGTTGATTGATTTGAATTTTCCTCAAGTTGCTGCACAAAGAGAGCCATACGAGAATCTAAATTTCCTGAAGTGGTAAATTTCGAATGGCAAATGTGGCGATAATTTTAGCAACTTATCAAATAAAAGCTTCTCCAACAACCTTCTCGTTAACATAACACTTCGAAACAAATTAGGAACAAACAAATTAATGAGCAACATTGATGATCGGATTTAGAAAATCGAAAACAAAGTATGAGACATTGGTGGGATAGAAATAAGGAAATCAAAACAAAAGATGACATAATAAGCCATTATACAAAATGAAAGACCTAAACTAGAACTCAACACACTACGAGTTAGGACATAATGATTCTTCTATTTCTTTGAAAGAGAATAGAAAGAGTCAATGAAGCTCTCATCGGGAGTATCTTCATTCTGATATCTTGTGGCATGATTCATCACATTTGCAGAGTTGCTTCCAATGTTGTACTCAGCTTCTTCTCCCATGAAATTCCATCCATTAATCGTTTTCACAATCCCCAAGGATACAACAGAGTTAAGATCTAAAGTATTTGTTACCCCCACAGACACTTCTGCTCATTCTCGATACTTACTCCTTGAAATTCCAGTACCCTGCGTACTAATACTGCATATGGAAGATGTCATGATCTGTTTAAGGCAACTAGTTTCATATGATTCTTCACAACTTTTAACCAATTGATTGGAATGTTATTTTTATTGCATGAAGAAGATAAATGTCTTCACTTGTCATTCTGTCAGTTTTAGCCCTTCCTAGTAATATGACTCTAGCAAGAAGAACGACCAATAGCTTTTCCTCTTTTCTTAGACCTTCATGTGCATAGAAACTTTCAGTGGAATATCATCCAGGGAATCTCAGCCAGTCTTTATATATCTTCCTCTTATTGAATGGGGTATTTGTTTGATCAGAGGATGGAAGTGACAGACCTCCTTCTAAGGGTAGATTTACTGTCATGTTCCATAAGAAGTTATCAATTACAATATCAACTACTTTTACCTTTGAACAAATATTTTCATCAATCATCCTCAACAGTTAATAAGTTTACACAGAATCTTAATATCGCCAACGGCAAAATCTAATCGAGCAATCCGCAACAGTTCAAAATGACAATCAATTTGCTCTTGATAATGGTGTCAATTTTGATTTTTGTCCTTGTTATTGCACTGTTAAATCTTAGGCAACAAATGAATCTGTTGTAAACACTGTTTCTGAATCTAGCAATCTATGGCATGCTAAATTAGGTCATCCAGATGCTAAATTACTATGGTCCGTGAAGGTTGTCGTTGATCACTTGAAATCCCCATTTTGGGGTTGTCCCCTAAAATTGGGAGATGGGGCTTTCTCGAATTCTCAGTTCAAATCGTCATTGCCTTCCACCGACCTTCTCAATTGCGTCCCAAATTCCTCTCAAAGGGGCTCTCAATCACCTCCGCAAGCTTCGCAAAATCAAATTGGGACTTTTCACTTTCTTAGGGTTCTAGCAAAAAATGGGGAAAATGGTTTGCACCGAGCTTCTCGCGTTAATGGTGCCTCTCAATGGCACGACTTCCACGAGCTTACACGACGTAATCATGTTTTTCACTCACAAGGTCTCTGGTCCTTGAGAAAGGGGGAAAGTCTCTGGCGCTCGAGAAAGGAGACATAAAAACTCCGACACTCGAAAGTTGGCGTGTTGGGCGGTGCTGAAGGTTCTATTGACCACAATTTTCTCTCTCAGCTCCAAGACCGAAGGAGAAGAAGAGAATGACCAAGGAGAAGAAGAAGAAACACCAGGCGTCACATGTATTTGATGATTTAAAACACATCATCCATCCAATTTTAATGCACAATGTCACACCATCAAAACATAAAATACAGCTCAGCTAAACTTAATCTCGTCTGAGACCAGTTAACGATTAGGGTAAAATGTATTCATTTTTACAAAAAACATATAACCCAATTATGAGAACCGAATTGAGATTTTCATACCAAAATTAGGACCAAAAGAGCGTTTAAACCTACTTATATCCAAATAAGTTTTTCTTTATATTTTTTTTTGGAATGAATAACAAAATTTGTTTTTTTATCGTGTTTAATAAACATATTAAATAATAGGATGTAATAAAGTCTTTTAAGTTTCAATTATGGAATAATCCAAATTTATATTCATTTAAATTATATTTACATGTTATAACTAAATATTGATAATTTGTTGTGTTAGTTATTATTTACACTTTTGTTATTATTTATTATGTTTTTGTTATACTCTCTAAATAAATTTTATTATAAATTGAAACTAGATAAGTTAATTCTATAAATAGAATTATCACTATACAAGAATATTTATTTTATAATTATTTTCATTCTTATTTACAAATCATAACTTTTTTATTCATTTAAGTGTCGAAATAAGTAAATTTTTTTCACTTTACAACATGAAGATTCTTTCCATACAAAAGTATCAATTAAACCATAGTTAAGCATCTGTCAAAAAAATTAATTCAAGATTGGAATAAGAACAAAATTTATATTATATTATTTATACATAATATAATATATATAATCTCACATTATTTTTTTTAACGTTTATTCAATCCTTTCATTTTATAATGGTTTTCTTATTTTCTCTCCACACTCTTCCACATGCATTTTGTTTGGTTTACTTCCAACGACCAAGTTCAACGCTTTATTCAACTGAGCAGAATATTAATTTTTTTTTCACAGAAATGATTTAATCTTATTTAATTAAATTTTAATTATCTAAGTTTTGGAGAAATCGTATGTCAGTTTTCAACAAAATGACTGCTGATTTTTTTTTTTTTTTTAAATTTGTCAATAAAACTTAAAAAAAATTAATAAAACATTCAGTATTAGAATCAGTGATAATAGTAAAACTCTTCAAACACACCAAAGTCTAATCAGAACTTTCTTTCACAACCAGTCTTTACCAAACTTTAAAGAGAACAAAATAATAAAAATTTCAATGATAAGAATCAATGACAAGTTTTCAAGTCAAGTTAAAAATATAATTATAGATATTTTACTTTGGACTAAAAAAAGATTAAATTAATAATTTTTATAAATAATTAAAGAAAAAATATCAACAACTTAAGTACATGTATACGTTGAATGTTATTAATCATGATATAAAGTAAATTAATGTAATTACTGATATTATATAAATAATTAGTAAATCAACAGCTTAATTTTTATAATATATCAATAGCTTAGCTTAAGTATATGTATTGTTTTGGATAAGACGTTCAGATTTTTTACTCAAAACATTCAAAGTTGGTCTGAAGACTGGATAGCCTTCTTGATGGTCCTCACATTATCCAAGTCTTATTATGACTCTCTTTCTTTCTTGTCCAAACCCTATGAGAGGGTGTCTCTAGAAGATACTCCAATGCTTAAGTAATAATATTGTAATAAAGATAATTAATCAGAATTAATTATCTCACATTCATTTCATAAATGTATTTATAAATATGAGCTTATTATTAGGTCTGACTCATTTATTACCAATAAATGACATTATTTCTATTAATTATCAATCAATGACTATTATTCTCAATAACGATCCATTAATAATTGTTATTTCTCAAATTAATTATCAATTAATGATTATTCCAAACCAGTTATTTGCTTGCTGGAGGATAGATTCTCTGGTCCTTGGCTGATAGGTGATCATATACATGTATAAAGTAAATTAAAGTAATTATAAATACTTTACTTTTTATTAGTGAAAATTAAAAAAATCCATTAATAATTTTTATAAAGAAAGAACATATGAAGTACAAATCAAAATATACATTTTATATGCTATTATATTAATCATAATGAAAAGGTAAATTATATATATATATATATATATATATATATGTATATATATATTTATTGACACAGATCATTGTTAGCTTTAGTTTGAATTAATTTGAAGTGATTTTTTAAAATTTTGAAATTAAAACTTGGAAATTAATAAGTATATATAAAAGATATCTTTTCGTTACTTATCTTCATAATGAATTGAAGTTGAATGTTAAATATACATATATAATCAATCTATATATATGAATGTATTTAGAGTCATAGAGTCATATCAACCTACTGAGGATTGATTGCACAGAAGGAAGAAATATTGTTCGAAAGTTGAATTAGAATGAAGATCATATTATCACTTGTGTTAGTTATGCTTCTTTCCATTGGGATTGGTATGCTTTGATTTTCATATGTTGATGTTATAGTCCACTGTGTTCATAAAAGAATTGTTGTATTTTAAACAAGCTTTTTTCTTTTGTTGCAGAAAATGAAGGGCCAGTGAAAGTGGCAGAGGGAAAAGTCTGTGATTTTGTGATGTATAAGTACTGTAATCGAGACTGTTTCATTTATTGCCCAAAGCTACATCATGGAGTTGGTTTGTGTAGTTCTGATGGTAAAGAATGCATATGTCGTAGGCCATGTTAAGTTTTCACCAACTTTCTTTATGTACAGGAATGNNNNTNNAANNANTNANNNNANNCNTTNNTTNAANNANTT
>NW_014543616.1:467089-504745 GCF_000741045.1 Vigna radiata var. radiata | reverse complement strand
ANCTTTACAGTTTTNCAACATTGTTTACNATATTTCTANNACANTCTTANAACAAAGTGATAAATATAAAGACAGTTAATGTCACCAAGAAATTAAATAAATTCGCCCATGCCTTCCTAGCCTTCGTCTTTTGCCCCTAGGTTGTGGAAATCCAAATGACTCCCATTTGTTAACTTTGATGAAATTAACTTTGTGAGAAAGACATCACTAGAGTTGTTGAATTTTGTGTTCCAATTCAATATAAAAATATTAAACAATTTTTAATTTTTACTCTTAACAATCACACCAAGCTACTATAAAGATCAGTCTAAGTCGTACTAATAAAATTCTAATTCCTTATATATTTTTATAAAAAAATTATTAATTAATCTATTCTAATCAAATGGTTTTATTAGTTTAATTGACTAATTGACAAAACTTTATTTAAAAGTAAAGCTAGCTATATCTAGAAGCAAAGTCTATTTCTTTCTTTATGTTTTTTAGTTTTTTCTATAGTTATTCATTGATACATTAAAGCATATATTCTCTTTTTTATAATTATTTATTCATCATGATATATATTTAATTTATAATCGAAAAGAATTATCAAATTAGTTTTGAAACTATTGTCACAGCAACAAAGTGTGATTTTATTACACTAAGAAAATCATCTTAATTAACTCTGATAAATGTTCGTCAGAGTACAAAGAGGACGTTTTACAACTAAAAGAAAATTTAAAGTTATACTGACATTTAAAGTAAAAAAATAAAAACTATTTTGCGTAGTTCTAGAACATATGCTAAAATTAAGCAATAAAGTAAATAATAAACATTTAAGCGTCACTTTTTCGATGATAAGTTGATTATAAATATTATAATATAACAAAATAAAATATATGGAGTGTCAATGACATTTGACACGGTGCACATCAGTTTTTTTTTTTTTTTTAAAATGGTGTAAGAGGAAACTGGAAAATGGCAATTGGTTTAAAATTTGTTCCATTGAACCATTTGGGAACATTTTCTCTCCCTTTTGCTACTTGTTTTCGAGGGTCATGGTTATGCAAGTTTTTTCTACCAGTGGTTGTGAAGATCTTGTGTCCTATTGGTGGTGAACATTTTCTGTTTTGATTCTTTTGGTTTAGGGGTTTGGTAATAATGTGATTGTTGGTTGGATTTTCGATTTAGGGTTTAAGCTTCGTTTAGGGGTTGGTAGTTTAGTGAGTTAGGGTGTTGCATTTAGGGTTTGGTAATAGCGAAAACAAAAAAGATTAGATTATGGGTGTTGGTGCTGATTTTAGAGAGAATATTTGTTAATGAGAAATTTGTCCAACCTGGTAAAAACCCAAGTCCTTTATTTATATATTTCCTCTTGTGTGAACCTAATTTGTGGATGTTCTAATTCATGCTTTTATTGTGTTTTTTGTGTGATTGATTTTGCATATCTTTTTTGTGTTTCAATTTGGGTGGATGCCTATAATGACAATGAGTTCTGTCGTAGATAAAATGACTCAAGGAAAGGATGTTGTCGTGGAAGGGAAGAGTCCAATAGGGTATTTTGCGAAGGTGGCTACAAATTTGAAGGATGGAGATGACTGCGATGGTTGGGCGACAACACTTTTTTCGACAAAGATGAGGTGGAGGGAACAAAGGTCATAACCCATATGGTTGAGGGGGCGGCGGGGTGGGGCAGCAAGTTAAACATATTTCCTTTCGTTTGCAGATGTTGTGTCTTATTCAACTCACATTCCATGCTATGTTGATATTTAGGGATGGTTATAGTAAATATCGTTGATAATTCATTTCAAGCTATTTAACTATTTCATAATGTGAAAATATAATGTTGACCCATCTCTTGCATGTGTTTTCTTCAATCCGGTCATTTGTGCCATCGTTTGATGTTCGTCCTGATCGAGTTCATTGTACACGTCATCCACCATATCTCAAATGTCTTGGGATCTCAACAACGCCTTCATTTGTAGGCACCAATTATCATAATTGAGTTTTCTCATCAGTTCTGGCACACTTAGGGATGACAACGGGTCGGGTCGAGCACAGATAGTGCCTACTCGCAACCTGACCCATTGGATAAAATTGCACTTGTCCCGTTACCTGTTGGAATACAAATTAATAGTAAAAATAATTCAAATTAATACAAATTAATTCAAATTAGTACAAAGTAAAACTTAAATTCAAATAATTTTTCTAAAAATAACACTGCAAGATTTATGTTTGTTCTTGTATATCTTCATTTTGACCACTTAATTCCTGAAACAAATAAATACAAATAAAGTCATCAATCACTGACAAAGTGACACTATTAATAAAATTAGATTAAAATATTATAAAAAAAACTACTAACATCATCATCAATTATCTCCTCTAGTATTGTATTAAGCTTCATGTTATCCACTTTCAATTTTGAAGAACCTGAAAAAGAAAAATAAATTCATTTCTCATAGCCAATCATTTGAATAAATATAAATATGTAATTTGAATTGTTCATTTAATTATCTTGTATGTCACTTCATAGCCAATCTTGAATACGCATCAATGCCTCTAAAGTGTTTGGGTATAATCTACTCCAATGTGGAGTAAGAAATCGACCACCAATACTAAAAGAAGACTCAAAAGCAACTGTTGAGATAGGAGTGGCTAGAAAATCTATTACAATCCTTTGTAAGATTGGATGTCACATTCTTCATCTGAATCTGGTAGTGTCAGTTCCTCCAAGTAAAAATCAAGTTCTAACTTATAATTTGATGGTTCATTTTTATTTGTAATATGATGTTTTGCAAAATCTCTCCTCCAAGCATCTTTTCTTCCACCAAAAATTTGGCTTACATTTATGTTTGGATTTTGACATGATGAAAGTGACTTCTTATCTTTCATGTACATTTCATACTCTCTTACTAACTCCTTAAAAAGAAGGATAATGATATTTAGACAACATTTTTTTGACAACATTTGGACATTGATTACGTGTCAATCTGTGATTGGTCAAAAATTACTCCACAATAATGTTTATGACTATTATTATTGATTCTGGAGTAATTTTTGATCAATCACATATTGACACGTAATCAATGTCCAAATGTTGTCAAAAAAATGTTGTCTAAATATCATTATCCTAAAAAGAATCTTCAACTTTTTAATTTCACAATCAAATTTATTGCCATATATTTGAGGGAAAAATAATCCAGCAAATCAATTTTGTACCTGGGATCTAAGACAATACCTATAGTCATCACTCCATTGATCACACTCTAATACTTGTTAAACTTTAAAACCATAGATGCAACCATTTGGTGAATAATAAAATTGGGAGAGTTAAGTCATTCCATCAAGCAACTCATTGTGACGACAAAGCTTACTGCAATGAGAGACCAATACCCCCAACAAGTTGCTTGGATAAATAAAATTCCATTAAAAAATGGTCTTAAGCTTTTGATGGAGAGAGAAGATATGGAGATATGACCACTAATCTTGTTGAGTGCATGAACTCCGTTTTAAAGGGAGCACGTTCATTACCAATGTGTGTTCTTATCAAAACAACATTAGAGAGGACACAATCATGGTTTGTTGAACGAGGCTTAAAAGCATAGTACATGTTACAAGCAGGCCACCAACATCCTGAAGAAATCAGCGACATTATTCGAAAAAATCATCAATCCGCATTTTGTCATGTTCATCGGTACAATCGTGAAAATTCTGAATTTGATGTTCAAGAAATTTCAACATCTCACCAATATCGCTTACATCCAATTTCGTATAATGTCGGGATAAATGAATGGTGGTGTGATTATGGTCACTTTAAAGCTACTCGTCTCCTATGTCATCATGTCATTGTCATTTGTGCATATTGACATATACCACTAACCCAATATATCGATCCAGTGTACAATCTTAACAACATTTACAAGGGATACAAAGTAAAATTTCACCCCATCCAAAAATGAAGATTATTGGTCTGTCTATACTGGTCCATACTTCATACGAGATCCTAAAATGCGACGCAATGCATCTAGAAGACCAACTACGACTACACCAATGCATTTCTCGCCTTTTAAGTACACTTTTTAGAACCTAAATACTCAAACTTTTAGTTTTAGGTTATTCTTTGCATTTAACTACTTTCCTACCTTGATTTCACTACTTTAAACTTGTTAGGATATGAGGACTACATATTCTTAGCCTAGTTTAGATCAATTTCGAATTTAGGTTTGCTTTTACCTTTCTTTTACTAGTTTAGTTCCTAGTTTTATGTCTTAGGTTTTTTCTACAAATTGAAAATCAAAGTCGTAACTCATTGCAAACACATAACCAGTTAATAGCCCTCAAGGAGTATCCAAAGACCTTCTTCTAATATTATTTCGTAAGTTGTACCACCAATATAGCAGGAGTCTAGAAGAGAAAGAAAGAGTAAAGCAAGTAAAGATACTAAAGCATGAACCTCTAAATTTGTTATTTCAAATTCTTTTTTGTAAGATTGTTGGGCCATTATTTGTGGGGAGATCACAGTAAATAATACATATATCATATCATTTCATCACATTGTAGATACTACATACATCACATCATAGCATACTTTGGTTTCCTGGATGATTTCTAGTCTTTTATAACCATTGGTAAATAAATTGCTTGAGTGTATCCGAAGCTGCTTAATGTTCGCTTGGAGAGTTTTTTTATAACTACAAGCAGATGGCTCTCAGTGAAAGTTATATACAAGGCTTATAATATAATTAAATAGAATTAACAATTAGCAATTTATATGGTTTTGTTTGTCTTAACGTGTTGATTCTCTTCATAACCAGTTTGTCTTAATGTGTTGTTTGTCTTAACTGGTTTTGTTTTTTAAATTTTGTTATTCTTGATCTTGGTCATATAAAGCTAAATTTCTATGAATACATCCCTATAGCTTCACCGAGATTTCACATAGGTCCCTCTAATCTAGAAGTTTGTAAAAGGATTTGTATGCTTCTAAACTTTTTGAATGAGTTACTTTAATATTTACTATTTTTACTTAGTTTCTTACTAATTACAAAATTTATAACCAATTCCCTATAAGTTGTAAGACCAATTTGGAAGACCATCAAGGATTCACAGTGGACCTCTTACTAGAGTCATGGCAAAGAAGATTCAAGAAGAAGAAGGATCACCTATCACTTTACTTCTATGTAAGGTTACTTATAAAAATCATGCTTCTCTTAACTAAAACACTTATACTTTGTTTTGTAGGATCTAATAAAACTTGGAGACCATGATTGAGCCACCCAAGAAGTTAAATCAACAAAGGCAAGCAAAGGAGCCAAAAAGGGAAGTTGCTTGCGGAATGGAAATACAAAAGCAATTTTTCAGTATCATTTTTAAAAGTTTTCTATCAAATTAATCATGATAAAAATCATGACTGAAACTTTAAATCTATGTTAAAATATGTTTTAGTTTGAATTTAAATAATGTATTATCATTATATTTAAATTAGATCCCTAAGTTATAATCCTAATAAAAACAAAGTAGAAAAGCCTTTTACTTATATTATTTGGGTGGAAGGAACTTGGAGGCCATTTGTGACAAATGAAGTCCTGGGTTTGACATTTGTTTTCCATTCGATGATAAATAGCCAAAGCTAACTTGCCCATCCCTAAACATACTCCCTTCTTCTAGGCAGCCATAATCCAAAACTCAACGTTGACGGTGGTTACAAAGAAACCCTTCAAATCCACAATTAAACCCTCGTAAACTTCAAATCTATGATACCACATTTCCATTTAAAATTTTACTGAAACTAGAAACAAGCTTCTGTTAGCTTCTTTAAAAAATGATTTTGAAGTTAATAGTTGCATCAGCTAGCGATCTAAGTGTAGTGAGTGTTGTTGGGAACGTTCCACTCGAATTCAAGAATCGGAGTTCAAAGAGTAAGGCTTTGCAGGGCAATTCTGGATTGGATGTGGTTTTAGATGGACAGTTAACGGTGAAGGGGTTTGCAAGGTTGCGGAAGACCAAACTCGTCTGCACAATTGGTCTTGCTTGCAGCTCTTTGGAGGAACTTGAGAATTTGGCCACAGGAGGCATGAATGTTGCCAGGTCCAAGGTCAATTCGTTGCGTCCACGAGCACGTGATGGTCTTTGTCTTCCACTTCGAACTTCCACGAAGAAATAGAGATTGTGAGCCCTAATTCTGATTTCTGATACTCACTCACGAAAACCAAATTCCCAATTTGTTAAATCCCTAATTCCCCCCACTTATTGTTTTCTGATTCAATTAAAAAACCTATATTAAAAAACCTAATTCCACGTCAAAAGCTTTATTTTATATACTAAAATCCACGTAGTTAAATCCTTATAAATTAGTTAATTTTCTGTTCACCACGTCATCACAGGCAGACGACGTTAGTCATTACTTAACGGAGAGGGCTTAATTGCCTCATTTTACAAGTAATAGGATCCAATTGAGACAAAAAAATACGATGACCAAATTGAGATTGACATACAAATACGAGGACCAAATGAGGGTTTAAACCTTAAAGTTATTCTATGATTTTAATAATGGATTTGAAAATTGTAAGGTTTGTATTTTATATTGTAATAGGTTCGGACATTTTTTGTTTTATTTGTTTCCTCGATTTTGTACAAACGTTTATAAGCGACGGTATTTAAATGAAAAAAAAATGGCATAAATTTCGGATTGTATTATTTACAAGTGGCACTTCGTTAGGGGTGTTATAACAACCCTTGAGGGAGACAACCTCTACCACTTCGAATTTGGGAAGAATGTCATGGATGGCCAATAGCAAGACACGAGAAGGAGGTTGGGACGAGCTTCGCAAAGGAGAAGAAGAGAGAAAATGTAATTAGGGGCAAACTTATTTCCCAAATCCTTAATTAATTTGACTCAGGTGCTTACTGACAGATCTTGACTATGGCTAATTACTCATATACATTACCGACAGATCCTTTCCACCAGTACATAAGTTCACATATACCGTCGATAATTCCAACGTTAAAAACCTATTATTGACGAATCTGTTGAGATTGTTGATAGAGGAAGCACTAATTTAGCTAAACTCTCAATCTCATATCTTCTTTTTTTTTTATGATGAAAACACATTATTAATAATACATGTTTTGTTATGTGTTTGTATGTGTTACATGTTCATATCTGTCATGATTATGATTATTTGAGAACATGTTTGTGTTGTTTTGTTATTGCATACTGATCCATTATTCTACATGAAATATTATCTGTGTATGATTGACAAATGTTTCTAGAAAGAAAAAATCACATGCACTTTTATTGAACTTAATCTGTATGGCGAAACAACAGTTTTAAGTCGACTTCATTATGAAGCAAGTCAATTAAAACTCGTGGCTCGCACAATCTTTTTCAAAGTGTTTTGTGAATAGTTATGCAAAGAAAGTTTTTCAAAACTGCATTAAAGTGTTACTTAGTCGAATATGTGCGCAAGTCATTCGACTTAGTTATGTTTTGAAAATCTATTAATGCTTGTGAAGTATAACGACTATATTTTACATCTTTGCCCAAGCAGTAATTGTTAGTCAACTGAATTAAATGTGCAATCAATTTAGTTGGTCTAACTACTATTAAACTGTTATAATTCTTTTAACTGTCTGTGGTTAATTGACTCTAGTAGCGTAGTCGACTTGAGGAGCGTCTATTTCATGAAAAACTATAAATAGATGCAAGTTTGATTTCTACAAATACTTTTGTGAATTTAACAATTTCAGTGATTCTTTTCAGATTTGTAGAACGTGCTAAAGCTCTAAGAACACATCAAGAAAGGCGGTGGTGATCATTCTTTGGTGGTTCCTTGAAGAGCAAGAGTTTGTGCTGAAAGACAGATTGATCATATTGCACAGTGAGGTGTTTCTGATACGTGATCAAATTCTTCTCTCAATCTTCTGAAGATTGTGACTGCCCTATTGTGATTATAGGAAGAGGACATGTTGCGTTCTGGGAAACTTCAAGGATTGTTCAAAGTTATCAAAGACTGTAGGAGAGGGGATATCTTGTTGCTGTTATTTGTGTGTTGTATGCCTATATTTTGGTTAGAGGGTTACATAGGTGTTTTATATTTTGACGTGGAGGTCTCTATAGACACCTTGTTGTAAGGATACTGGATGTAGGCAATTTGTCTGAACCAGTATAAAAACTGTGTTTGAATCTTCTATCCATGAACTCTTTACATTTCAAGTCAACTTTACATTTAACGTAGTCAACTATTTTCCACTGCATTTGAATAATCTTTTTCCTTGAGTTTCAAGAAACTTTTGAATGTTCTCACTTTTACGAAAAAGATTTTGAAAAGACTCTGATTTTTGTATTTCACCAATTCACCCCCCCCCCCTCTTGGTGTTGAAACTAAGCCATTCTATTTTCAACAGTATCTTTAGCCATCAGTATGATCCTTTGGTAATTTGAGTAATTCTTTTAATGATGGTTTCACGTGCTATGATTTCTTGGTGTAGTAAGTGGTTATCCAATAACTTATGTGGTTAGTTGTTATAGTACTTCTGTACAACAATAAATTGTTTAACATGATTTCAAGTAGTATATGTTGGTTCAATAACTAGATATCCACATTCGGTTATGTGATTATTTGTAGTTATCATTATGCACAATACCGAAGTTTTGAGGATGGTTTCATGTATTCTTATTTCTTGGTGTAGTACNTGATTATCCAATTCATGTTATGTGGATGCAACACACACTTCAAATTATCTGGTGTAAAAACATTTTTAATTATTCCTATAGTAATATTAGTGCAGTCAAATTTTACACACAAAAAACAGTTATCATAAAACTCAAATAAATATATACATAATACACACCACAATTCAAATAACTCCATATATTAAATTACCAACACACACAGTCAAACAACCTACACAATAAAAATATATTATAATCATGACACAACATACAAAATGCAATTATTCCACTTGACTCAATCCTCATACTATTTTAAGATTTATTTATTATGGAGCACCAAACTTATATCGTTAAATGCATTAAAATACTATCGTGTCCTTACACCAATTAGCATATGCCAACTTATCCAATAGTTTAAGCATTGGCCATCCAAAAATAAGATACTTTTGACAACGTTGGGTATATTAAGGAGGAGGTTACATGTGGGTTATACAAACACCAATAACATCTGAGTCCAACTATGTAAAGGATTGACATCACTTTAAGGCTTCCTCCAGCGGAAGCATGGGCTCTGATACCACTGTTGGGTCTATCAAGGAGGATGTTACCTGTGAGTAACATCTAAACCCGNCTATTTCAAAGATTAACACCACTCTCTACCCAAAACCTTAAAGCAATGAGTTAATGGATCTTTCACCTTTATATAGTGCTCTACTTTCTCATTTTTATTCAATGTAAGACTTAGACTCACACTTGGATTCCCAACAACTAATGGAATAATCCAACGTTGATAACCCACCAATTATTTCACTCCAAAAAAAAAAAAAAAAACTCACGGTCTTACCCTTATTTCCATGCTCCTACTTTAAAATTTTGTCCACTTCCTTATTACCATAAATTCATATATGTAAAATATTTGCACACAAAATNACCCCTCATAACTTGTATATGTCCAGCAATTTCCAGAAGAAACTGTCCCCATGGCTGCACAAAAGTAAGTCGTTGCACACACAGAACAAGAGAAAGGTCCACTACTACTTATCATTTATGCACCTGAAGAAGAGTTTCAATATATCTTTCCATGATTTTCTCTAAATGAGCAAATATATCATGCTCCTACCAAAACCCAAAAACTCCCCAAAATTCTTAGTCAACACAACTTCTTAATTCATTAAAATCTCTACCATATATTTATGAAATCTTGTCCTACATCAANAGATGGAAAATGCAATGAGATTTTGGTATCACTAAGCTAAATTGGATACGTTATATTGGTCAACAAACACCACAATAATTCCATATAAAAATTGCATTAGTTTTCTAATTTCACTGAGATAATTGGCTGCACCAAACTGCTAAGAAGTTCCACATTCTAAAGTTATATTTGGTCTAGCAACCATTAGCTATTTGGCAGCCGAAACCTTCTCCAAAACTCAGTAATTTCTCATGACTTAAAGTTCTAAGCTTATACTAAAATCAGAACATAGGAACCACCATTGTGCACCTTACTATCAGAACATAGGAATCAAAATGGTTCAACTTCTTGGTCCAGCCAAAGTTGTTCACGTTAACTCTCAAAGTAGCATGGCATCTAGGAAAAACATGCATCATTTACACCAGTTACGAGCTCTGGAAAAATTGCATCCAGTCATGGAATTAGTTCNAAGGCATACTTCTCAACGGAGGAAAAAAAAATAGCTGCATCATTTCCTATTTTAGAACTCACTTGAACCAAGACACTTACTCTACTCTTCATTCAAGTNTGAACCGAAACACCAATAAACAATTTCATGTTCCTTTATTTAAAGTGGTCCCAAAGTAATATTTTNGACACCTTTGGATGGTTCATTACTACCACAAGGAAATTGTATGGTAGCCACTAGAAAATTGAATCCTTAACGCATGAAAACAGAACACCAACATTAACATGAGTCGTAAACAGCAATCTTGCACTCTCTATAAAACAAAAGTCAAGGATATCATAGAGATAGATCCCCGTACCTTTTATTCTAGCCAAGGTTCTTTGATTTCTCTAAGTTTTTGAGTCCCTTCCTTGTTGGTTTTATCCTCACGTTTCTCTTAGTTTCTTTTAACCTTTCGGATGCACACATAAATTTCCAAATTTCTCTCATGAACACTACTACTTTTCCTTGTTGTTGTCTACTCTTTACTTAAAGAAAAATTATGTGTTTTATACACATATATAAACTATATAAGTNAGCATCAACTATACACATTCCACATGTTTTAATGCAGCAAAATTGAAAGAAATTGGATCCTGATATATCGTTAACCAATTCTTATAATAAGACAATAATAGTAAGGGAAATTCTCTTACAAAAGGAAAGATTTTGGAAATTGACACTATGTAAATGCTCAATGCACNTTATATAGACTATATGAAGTGAATTTATTAGCCAATTCTTAAGAGACTTCCTCTTAATTCTTCTAGTCTGAACTGCCCCTTCAAATAGTGGAAACACATTTTCCACTTCTTCATTTTTCATGAATCACAAAAGATCATCCTTCTTAATATATCTGAAATATTTGAGGGTGAAATGAGAACAAGAAGCAATTCTAGAGAAACTGAATCAAAAAAGTAAAACTCATAGAGTTTTGAAAAGGTAATAGTGATACTTGTGTTCTAGCTTTGGCTACGTTCCCAAAAATTCTATATGCAACCACCTTTGCTTCCCACTAGCTATTAATTTTTGGTCATTCTCATCTTCATTCGGTGCATAGGAGATGATAGACAACCCAAAGCTCTTTATTACAGTAATCAACCCTTTCATAGTATAAGCAAGCATAAACTTTCTTTGGTTTCATTTCCTTCAGCTTGTCTACATCAATGACTTAATCCTTTCTCTCATTCCCAGGTCTAGTAGCTCCTTTGCATTAAGGTCTAGTGGAGAATTTGAAGCTTGTTACATTCCAATAATGTTTGTGGCATCACACCTTAAGTTTCTATATTGTTGCGTTCAAAATCTGTCTTAAGGTACATTTCTATATTGTTTGTGGCCTCACATCTTAAGTCTTATTTTATTGGATTGGGTCTGGTAATATTTAGTTTGATTTTGATAGAGATAAAATAGGGATATGTAGTTTTTATTTTCCATTTATTTAGGTGCACTATTATTATTTTTATTTTGAGTCCGTTATATTTTATTTTTAGTTTTTATTATTTGTACTTGATCCAAGATTATATTTGCACTTATTTAAAGGGTGTCAAGATTCAATGAAAATAGATTGAAGAGTATTATACGTTTTTTTTTTACAAAGTAGTATCAGAGCAAGCTCTAAGTACCGAGAGAGAAAAGAGAGAGAGAGGAGGCGGGTCATGTACCATGAGGAAAATGTGAGTGCTTGAGTGTTTTGTGAGAGAGATGGCAAAGGTTGTCAATGGTATGAGTGTGCCACAACTGAATGGTATGAGTGTGTCACAACTGACGAGAAAAATCAATTATGATAATTGGTGCCTACAAATGAAAGTGTTGTTGAGATTCCAAGACATTTGAGATATGGTGGATGACGTGTACAATGAACCGGATCAGGACGAACATCAGACGATGACACATCGTATTGAAGAAAACACATGCAAAAGATGGGTCAACATTGTATTTTCACACTATCCAATAGTTAAATAACTTGAAATGAATTATCAATGATATTTACCATGACCCATCCCTAAATATCAACATAGCATGGAATGTGAGTTGAATAAGACACAACATCTGTAAACGAAAGGAAATAAATTTAACTTGATGCCCTGCATACCCCGCCGCCCCCTCAACCATATGGGTCGCAACCTTTGTTCCCTCCACCTTCAACTTCGTCGAAAAAAGTGCCGTCGCCTACCTACCACTATCATCTCCATCCTTCAAATTCGTAGTCACCTTCGCAAAATACCCCGTTGGCCTCTTCCCTTCCACGACAACATCCTTTCCTTGAGTCGCTTTCTCTCCAACGTAACTCATTATCGTTATAGGCATCCACCCAAATTGAAACACAAAAAGATATGCAAAATCAATCACATAGAAAACACAATAAAGGCATGAAATAGAGCATCCACAGATTAGGTTCACACAAGAGGAAATATAAGTAGAGGACTTTGGTTTTTACCAAGTTGGAAAATTTTCTCATCAACGAATATTCTCTCTAAAAGCAGCACCAACACCTAAAATTTAATCTTTTTCTTTTTGCTGCTACCAAACCCTAAACGCAACACCTTCAACCACTAAACTACCCACCCCTAAACGAAGTGTTAAACCCTAAATCGAAAATCCAATCAACAACCACAATATTGCCCAACCCCTAAATCAAAACAATCATCAAAACAGAAAACGTTCACCACCAATAGGACACAAGATCTTCACAATCACTAATAGAGAAAACTTGTATAACCATAACCCTCAAAAACAATTAGCGAAAGGGAGAGAAAATGTTTCCAAATGTTTCAATGGAACACATTTTAAACCAATTGCCATTTTCCACTTTCCTCCACCGTTTAAAAAAAAAATGACGTGCACCATGTCAAATGTCATTGAGATTTCATATATTTTATTTTGTTATATTATAATATTTGTAATCAATTTCTCGTCGGAAAAGTGACGCTTAAATGTTTATTATTTAATTTATTGCTAAATTGTAACACATGTTCTAGAACTTCGCAAATTACTCTTTATTTGTTTACTTTTAATGTCAATACCACTTATTTTAAATTTTCTTTTAGTCATATTAGAATATATTAATAATGTCCTTTTTGTACTCAATATTTATAACAGTTAATTAAGATAATTTTCTTAATTCAAGTGATGTCTCTCCCACAAAGTTAATTTCATCAAAGGTAACAAATGGGAGTCATTTGGATTTCCAGTTTTACCAATACAATAAAAGCCACCAACCTAGGGGCAAACGACGAAGGCTAGGCGAAACCAGGGGTGCAAGAACAATAACAAATGGGACGGAGGGTATGAATAATAATATTTATTTTATTTCTTGGTGACATTAACTGTCTTATTTATCACTTTGTTCGTAGAAATATGGTAAACAATGTTGTAAAACTGTAAAGGTTCATCTAAAATGTATATTATATCTGAAATTATTTAAAGAAAGGATTACATCACTAATTTGAATCGCCACTCCTTTACATAAAGAAAGTTGGAAGGTGAAAACTTAACATAGCCTACGACATATGCAGACTAGATGATCAGGACTACACATACCAATTGCTCTTGCTCCATATACCTTTGGGCAATCACTATAACAGTCATGATCACAGTAGTTATACAACTGCACATCACAGAGTTTTCCCTCTGCCACTTTCACTGGCCCTTCATTTTCTGCAACAAAAGAAAAAATCTTGTTTAAAATATGAACACAGTGGACTATAACATCAACATATGAAAATCAAAGCATACCAATCCCAATGGAAAGAAGCATAACTAACACAAGTGAGAATATGATCTTCATTCTAATTCAACTTTCTAACAATATTTCTTCCTTCAATGCAATCAATCCTCAGTAGGTTGATATGACTCAAAATACATTCATATATATAGATTGATTATATACGTATATTTAACATTCAACTTCAACTCATTAAGAAGATACGTAACGAAAAGATATCTTTTATATATACTTATTAATTTCCAAGTTTTAATTTCAAAATTTTTAAAAATCGCTTCAAATTAATTCAAATATATACATATATATAATAATAATATTGAATTTACCTCTTTTTATTATGATTAATATAATAGCATATACGATGTATATTTTGAGTTGTAATTCATGTGTTCCTTCTTTATAAAAATTATTAATGGATTTTTTTTTTTTTAATTTTCGCTAATAAAAATTAAAGTATTTATAATTACATTAATTTTACTTTATACATGTGTGTGACCACGGTTTGCTAAGGATACTATCAAACCTCAAGCAAGTAAATTGGTCTAAAATAATTATTAATATATAATTAATATAAGAAATAACAACTATTAATGGATCGGTAATGAGAATCATAGTCATTGATTGACAATTAATAAGAATAATGTCATTTATTGATAATAAATGGATTAGACCTAATGATAAGCTCATATTTATAAGTATATTTTTGAAAAGGATGTCAAATAATTAATTATGATTAATTACAATATTATTACTTAAGCATTGAAGTATCTTTACCCTCCCACAATACTGGTAATGATTTGTGTCAGAATATATATATATATATACATATATATATATATATATAATATTGAATTTACCTTTTTATTATGATTAATATAATAGCATATACAATATATATTGTGAGTTGTAATTCACGTGTTNCTTCTTTATAAAAATTAAAGTATTTATAATTACATTAATTTTACTTTATACATGTGTATGACCACAGTTTGTTAAGGACTAGACGATCAAACCTCGAGCAAGGAAATTGGTTCGGAATAATCATTAATTGATAATTAATATAAGAAATAACAACTATTACTGAATCGCTAATGAGAAGAATAGTCATTGATTGACAATTAATAAATGAGTTAGAGCTAATGATAAGCTCGTATTTATAAGTATATTTCTGAAAAGGATGTCAAATAATTAATTCTAATTAATTATCTTTATTACAATATTATTACTTAAGCATTGAAGTATCTTTACCCTCTCACAAGACTTGGACAAGAAGAAAAGAGAGTGCAAACTATCAAAAAGTTCATCTAGTCTTCAAAACATGTTTGAGTGTTTTGAGTAAAAGATCTCAACCCCTTACTCGAAACAATACATATACTTAACCTATTAATATNCTATAAAAATTAAAGCATTTATAATTACATTAATTTACTTTAAGTATATACTGCTATTGATTTACTAATTATTTATAAAATATTAGTAATTACATTAATTTAGTTTCTATCATGATTAATAACATTCAACGTATACATGTACTTAACTTGTTGAGTTTTTTTCTTTAATTATTTATAAAAAATTATTAATGTAATCTTTTTTTTAGTCAATAATAAAATGTCTATAATTACATTAATTTTATAATTACATTAATTCTATAATTACATTAATTCTATAATTATTATTTTGTTCTCTTTAAAGTTTGGTAAAGACTAGTTGTGGAAGAAAGTTTTGATTAAACTTTGGTGTTTGAAGAGTTTTGCTATTATCACTGATTCTAATACTGAATGTTTTATTAAGTTTTCTTGACAAATTTAAAGAAAATTTCAGCAGTCATTTTGTTGAAAACTGACATACATGATCTCTTCAAAACTTAGATAATTAAAATTTAATTATTTATGAATGAAATCATTTCCGTGAAAAAAAAAATTAATATTCTGCTAAGTTGAATAAAGCGTTGAACTTGCTCGTTGGAAGTAAACCAAACAAAATGCATGTGGAAGAGTGTGGAGAGAAAAATAAGAAAACCATTACAAACACTAGTTAAAAGCTCATATAAACAAAAATTTCATTTAGATACTCATTATAGACTACGAAAATAAAAATGTGATAACAATTCTGTGATTTCTAGAAAAAGTATAGATTACAATTATTTGAAATAATTGTAGTTTATATTTTAATAGTTAGAATCACTACTAAAAAAAAGTTTTGACTTATGTTATTTTTTATTATACTTTGAGAATCAAAATCACTATTATAAAAAATATTTTTGACATCAATTATTTTTTATCTTTAACGTCTATCAAAATATCGACGTTATATCAGGAAACATCAATATCAGAATAAAAAAAGGACGTTGATTAACGTTGAAAAATCAGTAATTCAGACGTCCTTAAACGCTAAGTGTCACGCCTTGGCCGTTTGGCGAAAGCTTCTAAGTGGTCTCTAAATCTTTAAATGGAGGGTGTTTAATGTTAGAAGGATGGATACCAATGTCCTTCTCGTTATGTCATCCCTTGCTCGCTAAGCAAAGGTTTTTCTTTGGAATTGACATTGCAAGCTTTTTTCGCATTTGAAAATGCAGTTTTAAACGTCAATTGATGTCGAAAATGGTCATTTTCATCGTTAGTTGATGTCCAAAAGTGCACTTTTTGACGTTTTCTACTTGTTTTATTATTATAAGATTCATTTTTATACTTTTATCAAACCTACAGTTTTAACATTTCATATACCAAAAACTCATTATGAAATTTATCTGAACTAAAAACTATAACCTAAAGCTATAACAATTAAAACTAAAAACTAAACTATCAAAACTAAGTATTGAAACTAAACTAATGTACATCCTAAGTTCATCGCTCCAAAAGATACNTTGCACATTCCTCCCATATCTTCATCATNGTGGCCTTTGTTATTGGTGATAGATTGTTGAATTGCTGCAAAAACAAGACAATTTTACTATATTTGCATTATAATGTTGAAAGTTGAATGTGATTTGTAAGATGTGAAAGACATATTATTACCTTAGTCCAATTCTCCAATTCCTACTCAAATGATGGTCTTGATCCAAAACATGATGTAGTAGTCGCATGTCCACGAATCTGACTGCTTGTTACTCTAAACATGGCAAAGAAAATAGTCAAATTGAAGGTCTAAATTTCACTTATGAAAATTAATAACTTAAAGATCAATGAAGCCCAACCTTTCTATACAATCTAAGCCTACCTACAACTCTAATTAAATTTGAAACATAGGTTAATATATTAATATCATAATGAATTGATATTAAAGAATGTAACACTTACATTTGTAAAAAGGATTTCAAATCAGGTTTCATCATCCTGTGATGGTAACAAAACCATACAACTATGCATTGTCTTGGTATGATCACCATTAGTTGTCAATGGTCCCTACCATGAATCATAAATATTAAGTCAATTAATTAAACCTTTATAAAATTGTACAATAAGTAACACATACCCATCAATGTATGGCGCAACATACATGTCTCTTTTGGACGCAACCATCCATGTTTGCATATATGATTGCTTGAATTCAACTATGTTTCCAAATGGTTGAATGGTCTGAGGTTCAAAAAATCCATACATGGATGCCCGACCTTGGTCCATAATGATAGTGTCCATGTACCTATAATAATAAAGTTAAGTATATATATTACAAAGTAACAATTTGAATATTTAAAAAAGGAAGACAATGAAAAATCTTACATGCACCACAGTTGTATGATTAAAATGTTTAACATCCTTTCTTCACCAATGGCCTTCAATGCATCATTTAAAGTAATATACATGGCACATAGAACTGGAGGTCAAATACTCTTAAGTCTCACTATAGCTTTATTGGTCTTTCATTCAACCCGTGTATTTTTCTCATCAACTTTGCTAAAGGGTAATCCTTTTCTATAATGTCATAATCTTCATGGACCACAAGTTCAGGCATGTGTTGTTTCTTAGGATGGGAGAATTGAAATAAACATTTTAAAAGTCATGAATAATTTATTTCTAACTTGGATGTAAAAATACTAAGAATAACAATATAATACATATGGTGGGCCAAAATATGGCATGATTAAAGACTTAGGCCAACCTATAAATATGCCTAAGGCCTCCTCCACGAATTGTATTTTGGAAGTTGGTAGAGACACTTGAGTGTAGGGGTCTCGAACTTCATCAATTGTCTCACGCACATAATAGGGCAATAAAGGAACACCATGAATAGTCTGCCCTACTGCAAGTTATCGTCTCATGACCACAATGTGAGAGGGATCTACATCAACCAGTAGCTCATACTAATAAGTGTAGTCAGTATGATCTATAGTAGAGCTTTAGTGAGGGCTCACACGACGTCCCATTAGATCTTTAGTAGGGGGTTGTCCTTTTACTGGGTCATGGTTTGAAGTCCTTCTTCAAATGTCCTTTGTATTTCTTATTATTATTGGAGGCGTTCCATGAAGCGTTCCTCCATAACAATGATGCACTCAATTAGTCTTTCCTCCATTTGGCACTCCAACTTCCTCAACGACTCCTAACTCAAGGATCTTATTCTTTTTTGTTTAGAGCCGAAGTAGTCTTTCATGACAATAACTCCTCCAACTCCACACACAAGCCTGAGTGGTTTGGCTTTCCAATGATTGTTGTTTGAATGTCCTTCATACCTCAACTAACATATATATTGTGAGTTTGTGGGTCAACTAACTCATCCTACATATCATAATAAAGTTTAATACGTAAAAACTTTTGTTACATAAAATTCATATAAACTGGTAATGGGTTAAGAGTTTGTACTTACAATTCTTTGTCTGTTAAGCTGATTGTGATGTCATTTGACCATTGGACTTAGTCTGTGTACCCTTTCACATCTCATACCTAGCAAGTGGAGGTGTTAGGTCAGGAGACTCAAGTTCTATAGCCTCTGCCCAAGACTTTTTCATCTTTTTTCTCTAATAATGCATAACCACCATGTGAGAGTACGTGTGGTGCATCATTAAGACTTTATCTTTGTTAGGCAGCCATCCTTTTTCCCATACCATAAAAGTTAATAAGTTTAAATAAAAAATGAATATATTGTATGACTATAACAAAATATTAAGAAACAAACATGTTAATCCCTAATCTTTGTTGGGCGACCATCCTTTTTCCTACCATCCTACATGTCTCTGAACACGTATAAACATGTTAGTCTATTCTTAAAGTCCCTCCACCTAATTGCAACGTGGGATAAAACTTTCTTCCTTATCTTCTCATTATTAGGAATGTCAAAATTTTGTTATTGAAAACAAAAAGGATGTTAATGATTGAAGTAAAACATCTGAAACAATATATCCCTTTTAAGTAAACATACCAAAATATCATGCCATAGGTGATTCCTCTCCATCACCGGTATGTCATTGATGGGCTGTCGCGGCCCATACAAATTTGATTGCAAATGAGAAATGCAGTATAGTGCTAGGAAGTGACTCCTAGGTCGTCTCTCAAGGACCAAACTGTGGTTCAAGAATCAGGTCTCACACGAAGTGGGGGGAGGGGTTGTTGAAAAGTTTGCGAATGCAGATGAAATTAAAAATAAAAATTAAACACAACTGAACTTAATTTAAAATACTAAAATGCATGAAAACATTAAATTAAACAATGCGATAGACATATTTAAACGCAATTAGAGCTATTAAAAATGTAACACTTTAAGCTTAAACAATAACTACTATTCATAACGAATTAACACTTTAAAAGAAAAAAATAGAATTACTAAGTTGCTTTCCTCATGCAGGACGTAACCCGTGCACCCACAACAATTATATCAAACCGTCTGCACTGCTCCAAAATAAATGTACGCTTTCTCCAAAGAAAGGATTTGCGCTTTAATTTCTCTCCAGGTCATGCACACACCTAAGGAAGCAATATGGTAAAGCCACCTAATAATGAACAACTACCATGGCAACGTGTCACTACATCCAAATCATCTCTTCACTATTTCTAATTAAAATAAAACGAGATATACTCCAGCATATGCACAAAATAGAAAGGAAGAGTGTGCCCATTTTTTCATCCATCAAAATAGCGTGAATAATATTTCAAAATGCTCTCAAAAACATTCAAAGGAAAAAAACAAACGGCTGCTGCACCATTACTAATACTAAATAGAAGAAAATGAAATTTGCTCTTGAAAAACAAAATGTGTTGTAGGATTCTTGATGTGACAATGCTTGTTGGAATTAAAATCCAAATAAATAAAAGTGCATGAACAATTAGTGTAAATGACATTCAATGGTTCATCTCCAATAAACATTCAAAGTAAAAACTAAGTAAATATGTAACGGTTGGAATCAGAATCTTCTTTTCCTTCAACCAAAATCCATAAACAAAAACATCTTCTTTTCCCTTCAATGCTGAGAGAGTGATCACCCCCTAAAAAAAAAAAACTGCAGCTCCCAGTAAAAATAAAAGGTGTGTGACGGCTGTGTCCCAGGAAGAAATCCCGAGACCCTACCTATACCCTACTACCAGCGTGGATTGGCTCTTCAAAATGATGGACCAGGCCCTTCCGTATGCACCTCCAAATGCTATGCAAGGTTGAAGCTGCTGAACTTGTTAAAAGCTGGGTCATGTTTGTTGAATGAAGCTGCTGGGCTGTGCAATCTGCATCCAAAGTTGCTACCACACCTCTCTTTCCAAGCTGAACCGGTGCTGTCCATGTGGAGGTTGGACGTGATTTTATGTGGGCTATGCCATGGCTGGAAGTTGCTGGAACTTGCTGGATGCACCGTGTGTGGTTCATGGGCTGCACCATGCTTTCACCAAGCAGCTGGACGTGATGCTCATTTATCCAACGCTGACCCGCTTCTTCTGCTGCTCCAGACTTCTCCTGTTCGGGCCGTGGACTCCTTTTCCAAGCTCAAATCTGGACGTTGCAGTAGAGACGCTATGGGCCGTGGTGGAGGCTTTTGCTTTTGGATGTAAGCTCTTACAGCTGGATGAAGATGGCCGGTGCACTCCTTTCTTCAATAAAATGAATGCTAGGCCCATTTGCTTTTGGACCGTGACAGCCAACCTTCAATAAGCTTTTCTTCTTTTTTTTATATATGTGATGGACGTGATATTTAATGCAGGAGGAATCACGTGAGTGCTGCAGCATGTTGAATTGGAGTGTTCTTGCTTTGCCTTAGGACTGGTGCTGTTGCAGCTTCTTCTTGAAGCACCTCCTTTGCTGCCACCGTGTTGGACTTGTTTCTCCATGGGCCGTAAGGTGCGCTACCATGTTTGCTGGAGCCTACCATTTAAATTGAATGTAAAACTGAAGAGGAATCACGTGCAAGTGTGGGCCGTGTGTTGACAGTTGTTGCCACACCTCTTCTTCAATTATTGGGCCGTGAATTCTTAAGCTAGATGATGTTGCTGCATCTTTGCCTTTGCTGAATGAAGCATGATGTTCAACCACTTCACATGGGCGTGGCAATGTGCATAGCTGCTGGTCCGATGCAATTATTTTTTCTAAATGCACCCCAAAAATAAATTCTCCACCTTTGGACCCAATTGCTATTTCTTTTCAGCACAAAATAACTCTAATTTATCCTTCAAATGTCCCAAATTGTATTTCCAGAATTTTCCCTGCAAATAATAATGCAAATAATTAGCTCAGAAAATTCAAATTAATTAAAATTAGAATTTCCGGTCAAATTAAGCATATTTAGGAAAAACGGGAAAATACTAGACAATTAAGCACAATTCCCTGGTCAATTCTAGCACAATAAACTAAGTGAAATCAATAAAATATTGACTCATCAGTCATCCCAAGAGGCAATGATAATTGAGACATGCATTTTAGCCAACATGCCTAAATACCCCCAAAATTTTTTTGCATGTTGGGCCACTAGGTGTACCTGATCGAGGATCAATCTCCACCACCAACCTCTCTATGGCAATCTGGCAAGATGTGACATCAAGCAACCGAATCACAAGTTTACCATGTCCACTCTTTCCTGATCTAAAGCTCATTAGACCTAAAAACACAGTGTTAGTAAATCATACATGAACAAAACAAATTATTTCTATAAACTAAAAACAAACAAAATAAAGAAATTGTGAAAGTGGAAATATTAATAAAAAAGACGCCTATTTAGGAAATTTTTTCTCCCATATGTCTTCATTGTGATCACTTTAAATTGCATTGATTTCATCGGCTACATCATCGACCTTGTTTTCAATGGTTCTTGATGAGAAAGACGTTGTGTTAAATATATCTAGAGATTCTTCATCAACATTTGTGTGCATGCTTTTACCTTCCAATACCACTGACCATTTATGATTCAATGGATACGTGATATAAAATATTTGTCTTGCTTAACTAGCCATAATAAACGGTTCATTCGTATAACTCATCTTGTTAAGGTCCACCAAAGTGAACCCGAGATCATCTGTCACCATACCGGAACTGTTATTAACCCATTTAAACTTAAAAACTTGAACTCTAAAACTGACATAGCCAACTTTCCATATTTCTTGTATTATTCTGAAATAACTCAAAGATGTTGTAATTAGATTTTTATCCTTAGAATTGGCAAAGTGTACAACTTCATCTTGTAGGGTAAACCCACTATTTTGAACTCTACTTTTGTCATCTTCTTGCTTTTATTAGAAACTATAATTGTTTATGAAGTAGCCGTCATATGTGACCACATTAGTGTTCGCTCTACGAGCTAGAGTTAATAGACTTTTAGAAGCATTTGGGGTCTTGTAAACCTTTCTCTTTCATCTCTCTCACTCCAACATTTTCTCTATCATCCCTACACTAGTCCCAACTGAAAAAACACTCGCTGTTAAACAATTTGCTTTTGTAAAGAGTTGAGTCATTGACATATTCGCCTTCAGGAAAAGGTTCATTCAAGATTTCTTCAATTTCATCATTTTCACTAACCTCTCTAATTTCAAATAGTCTGCGAATGTTGAATCATCATCTCTTCAAAATATTAAAATACCCTTAAACCCTTGCTCACCTCCCTCATTCCTTTCAATCCTTACTCTTTCATCTCTCTCACTCCAATATTTTCTCTGTCATTCCTACACTAGTCCCAACTGAAAAAACACTCGTTAAACAATTTGCTTTTGTAAAGAGTTGAGTCATTATCATATTCGCCTTCAGGAAAAGGTTCATTCAAGATTTCTTCAATTTCATCATTTTCACTAACCTCTCTAATTTCAAATCATCTGTGGATGTTGAATCATCATCTCTTCAAATTATTAAAATACATACATATATATATGTAACAACTGAAAAATACAAGTTAGCAAATCCATATATATATATATATATATATATATATATATATATATATATATATATTTATGTATATATATTTATTTATGTATATATACATATTTATGTATATATACATCTATATGTATATATATATATTCATCTATATATTCATATATACATATATGCTAACTTATGTACGTCTGTTTTTCAGTTGGTACATTTTAGTAATATGTATTGCGTTTTAGTAGACAAAAATATCTTAATATATCATAGATTTTAAATTTTAAGGTTAAGGGTATTTTAATAATTTTCAATCTCAAAACTAAAAAAAGAAAAAAGAAACCCCCAAACCCTCGTTCACCTCCTTCATTCCTCTCAATCCTTTCTCTCTCATCTCTCTCACTCCAACATTTTCTCTGCCATCTCTACACTAGTCCCAACTGAAAAAAAAAACTCGCTGTTAATTAATTTGCTTTTGTAAAGAGTTGAGTCATTGACATATTCGCCTTCAGGAAAAGGTTCATTCAAGATTTCTTCAATTACATCATTTTCACTAACCTCTCTAATTTCAAATCATCTACGGATGTTGAATCATCATCTCTAAAAACTACTTCCAGGCCAATTACCAATTCCTTCCAATGTCATTATGCTTGTGAAAATTAGATAAAATTAGATAAGACAAAAATTAGGACTTGGGTTTTGTTCATAACTCATAAGGATGAGGCCTTCAATGCTTTTTGCATACTTTGTAAAAGGATAGAGACTCAAAAGGATTTGAAAATCATGTTTATTTGAAATGCCCATGGAGGAGAATTTGAAAATGTGCTTTTCAAAAATTTTTCTCAAAACCCTAGCATCAGACACAACTTTTCTACTCCAAGAACTGCACAACAAAACAAAGTTGTTTAGAGGAAAAACAATTCTCTACAAGAAATGGCCAGAACCATGTTATATGCTTTTATCATTCCTGAACACTTCTGGGCTGAAGCAATTAATACTACCTGCTACATTCATATTAGAGTTTACATAAGGTCAATCCTCAACAAAACACCTTATGATTATGGAAGGATAAAAAGCAAAATATTTCTTATTTTCATCCTCTTGGTTGCCAATATTTTATTCTAAACAGCAAGGATAACCTTGGAAAGTTTGATTCTCGTAGTGATGAAGGGATGCTTGGTTCTCGGAAACATCGAGAGCATTTAGCATTTACAACTCTAAAATCTTCAAAGTCGAAGAAGTCATTTATGTGAAATTTAACCATGAGTCTAACCCAAAATAAGTCAGATTGAGACGACTCCTTCTCTAAAATACAGGTAAACGATAATCTGTCTAAGGAGGTGAATGCATAAGAGAATCCCAACAAAGAAAACGAGAGCCAACATCAAGAGCCACTCAATGATACTAGCAAAGAAAGAAGAGAACCACACAACCTGCTTTGTCTTATTGTTAAGGACCATCCTTCAGAGAAAATTATCGAAAATCCAGACGAGCAAGTGAGAAAATCATTTATAAGCCTAAAACGCTCACATGTTTTGAAGTTTAATCAAATAACATTAGAACAGGAAAATAATCCAAAAACAAATTAAGGTGAAAACACTAGACTTAGAATTTGAATCCCCAACATATAATACCTACAACTTGAATCCTTAACATAGAACAGCTTTGGAAAACACTTAGGTTCTTAAGAAATAGAAAAACATCTAGGTCAAAACACCCAGATGTAAGGCTAGATGATATTGTGCCTAAAACGTCTAAGAGAGTTGAAGTTAAATGCTTAATGCTTGTAATACCTAAAAAGTGTATTCAGCTTAGCTCTCGAAAACGAAACAAGTCAACACGATATCTTTTACAAAACAATTAAATCACTCAAGAAACGTTTACTTGGCTAAATGATACCACGATATTAAACAATACTTTGTCCAAATGATAAAGTTTTTATACAACACTTGGTATCTTTAGAAAAAAGCTTCAGTGTTAAAAGCTACTTAAAGGGAGGAAATCAAAAAGCAATTTGTTGTTCTGAGCAAGCATTAAAAGACATTAAATGCTCAATGTTCAAAAACAAAAAAGATGATAAGAAAAGACATATAAGTTGCATGTACAATTTACTCTACTCTATGTAGTTAAGTTGTTCTACACGCATCCATAGAGCTATAAATCAAATATCAAAAAGTGGGCGTTAGAGACAAAGAAGATATTCACTGAATGTTATTCACTTGAAGCCAAGCCTAAAAAGAACGTACAAACTACTTCAAGCAAAGTACTGAAAAATCATGTTTGGTCTGACAAGTTGACTTACCTAACGACTGTTGTACGAAGAAAGAGAAATCACGAGTATCAAGGCTAAAAGCTAAAGCCCAACAGACATATATCCAGGAAGCCTTTAAATAGAAGAGCTTTCAGAAGAAAAATCAAGAGGATAACTTAAGAGGATAGTCAAGTGAAAAGCTTACCATGAAATACCCATCTTAGAAGCATTCAAAAGAGAAGAGAAGAAGCTCAAGAAAAAGAATATATCTAAGCAGCAAAAAAGAAAAAGAAATATTCTCGACCTTCATTGTTGTATTGCTTACTTTTTAAGACAAAAGAAAGAAACACCTTCGAGTGTTTAGACAACTTTGTATTGTATTTATATCCTCTCTATGAGAGCTTTAGTATGAACGACTTGTAAGAAATCGTTGATTCAAATTCTGAAGAGAATTAACTCTTACAACTGAAATCAGTTTGAGTTGGGGAATTTAGGCATGGTAGTCTAGTACCAAGAGTGGTTTGAATTCTCATGGAAATCTAGGTGCAATAATCTAGTACCAGGAGTGATATGAATACTCAAAAGAAATATTAGCACGGTAATCTAATACTAAGAGTTGTGCGAATACTCAAAAGAAATATTGTCACGATAGTCTAGTAGCAAGAGTGGTGCGAATACTCAGAGGAAATTCTGGCAAGAATTGTTAAGTACCAGGAGTGGTGCTAAACTCAACCAAGAGTGGTGAGAATACATAAGCCTTACTGCACTCGTACCCCTAAGTACCATCCACTACCAATAAAATATATATATATATATATATATATATATATATATATATATATATATATATATATATATATATATTGGTTGGATGTGTGTGAATGTAATAGTTCAAACAAAGCACTTAGTTCTCAAGGTTTTAAGATTTTGTAACTTTAGAAGAGCTCATAAATAATTTAGGCGTAGTTCAAAATTAGGTCAGAAACTCAAGAGTCTTCTTGTAACTACCATAGATATTTGTTGATAAAGTGCGTTATTTTTATAGAATTATAAAAGAGCTCACAAATAAGGTATATATAAGCACAGGTCAAAAGTATATTAGCAACTCAAAAATCTTCTTACAACTACTAAGAATATTCGTTAATAAAATATATTTTTTTATTAGANGTACCGATTTATTACAATGAATGTATGATGATTTCTTTTAGTAGTTTTATAATATTAAAATAAAATATTGAACAACCTTTTCATTTTGCATTAGTTTCTTATTTTCTCTTCTCATATTTCCATGCTTTTTGTTTACTTCCAATGAACAAGTCCAACATTTTATTCAACTTAATGTTTTCGTTGAAATTATTTAATAATTTTATTCAATTTATAAAGAGAATATTAATTTTTTTCATTGAAATTATTTATTTATTAAATAATTAAATTTTAATTATTTAAGTTACATTTTATTCAACTTATNAGGAGAATATTAACTTTTTCATTGAAATTATTTAATACTTAAATAATTAAATTTTAATTATTTAAGTTACATTTTATTCAACTTATNAGGNNANTATTAANTTTTTCATTGAAATTNTTTANTNNTTAAATAATTAAATTTTAATTATTTAAGTTACATTTTATTCAACTTATAAGGAGAATATTAATTTTTTCATTGAAATTATTTAATTCTTAAATTATTAAATTTTAATTAATTAAGTTTTAAATAATTATTTTAATTCTTAAAGAATTAAATTTTAATTCTTAAAAAATTAAATTTTAATTATTTAAGTATATGTAAAAATGTTCTTTTTTTCCTGCTTAATGAATTGAAGTTGAATGTTAAATATACCTATATATATGAATGTATTTAGATTTTTTATTACATATAGCCATATCAACCTACTTTGGATTGATTGCATTGAAGGAAGAAATACTATTCCAAAGTTGAATTATAGAATGAAGATCATATTATCACTTGTGTTAGTTATGNTTCTTTCCATTGGGATTGGTATGCTTTGATTTTCANATGTTNATGTTATAGTNCACTNTGTTCATAAAAAAATTGTTGTATTTTAAACAAGTTTTTTTCTTTTGTTGCAGAAAATGAAGGGCCAGTAAAAGTGGCAGAGGCAAAATTCTGTGATATACCGTTGTTTAATTANTGTAATGAAGACTGTATCAAATATTGCCCAAGGCTACATAAAAACTCAGTTGGTGTGTGTAGTCCTGATGGTAAAGCCTGCTTCTGTCGGACAATGTGTTAAGGAATTCTTCTACTCTTCCAACTTTCTTTATATTAAGGATGCTCTCAATTCAAATAAATAATGTAATCCTTTCTTTAAATAATTTCTGATCTAATATACATTTCAGATCATCCTTTACAGTTTTACAACATTGTTTGCCTTCATAGTCTTCCGTTTTCAACTAGCTGTCACCATCACATACCCTTTCTTATATTTTTTAGCTTTTTCAATAGTTATTCATTGATACATTAAATCATGTATTCTCCTTTTTATAATTATTTTTTCATAATGAAATTTTATTTATATTCGAAAAAAATTATCGACTTAGTTTTGAAACTATAGTTACACTCAAAGAGTGATGTTATTACACTAAGAAAATCATCTTAATTAGTTTTGATAAATGTGCTCATATTACAAAGGAGGCATTATTAACATATTCTAATATGACTAAAAGAAAACTTAAAGTTAATCATACCGACATTAAAAGTAAAAAAAATAAAAAGTAAATTGCGTAGTTCTAAATCATATGTTAAAATTAAATAATAAGTTAAATCATAAACATTTAAGCATCACTTTTCAGATGATAAGTTGATTATAAATATTATAATATAACAAAATAAAATATTTTTATATGTGATTCTGGATATAGGGGTTAATTTCTGACGGTTGTATAAACCTCCAAAATTTCCGGCGGTTTAACCCACCTCATAAATATTTTAATGTAATGTCCCAAATATCTATCTGTCTCATGCCTCATTTCTTCTACCCTAATCATTTCCTAAACCTTCGCTCTGCCTATTCTCTCTAACTTTTGTTCTCTACTTTCGTCCTGAACCCTTCGCTCTCTGTGTTTGTCCTGAACCTTCGCTCTCTGTGTTTGTCCTGAACCTTCGCTCTCTGCCTTCGTCCTCAACCTTCGCTCTCTGCCTTCATCCTCAAACCCTATTTTCTCGCTCATTGCCTTCGTTTCCTCGCTCCCTAAAACTTCACCAGAATCATTTTCCCCAAAATTTCCTGCACCATCTTCTTGTTGTTCTTCCCTTGCTTGGGCTGAGAGTTTTGTTCGTTGTCGAGGCATCGTGGTGCTGTGTTGGCTTTAGCATAATCCTATTCACTTTGATCCCTCTCTCGCAGCTTCCATTTGCAATTCAGGTTCTCTTTGATCGGTGAGCTTCTCCTTCTTCCTTTTCTCTCTAATCCTATTAACTTTCTTTTTGAACATGCTTTTACTCACTCTCTCTTTGCAGGGCTTTTCTTGCTCCTCAGATTCTCAATTCCAATCGCATCTCGCTAGATCAGAGGGTGAATTTCTGAAAATATTCCAATTCCTTGTTTGGTATCGGCTTTCTCAACACTACAAGAAAAAGGCCATTTACATACGGATTATTACATACGGATTTTAATCCATATATAATAAAACTGTTATATACGGATATTATATACAGATAAGTTACATACGGATTTTTCCGTATATTATAAGAAAAAAAATTATATACGAAAAATCTGTATATAATTTGGAGTCTTTTGGCAGGAGCTTTTCCAAGGATAAAATCGTACGTAATAGTTGTATGTAAGTGGGTTTCTCTTTACATACGGATGCTAAAAGAAATAATAAAAAAATATTAAAAAGTTTGACCCTAAGTGAAAATGAAAATTTTTTGAGCCATTCTCAGAGCTTTCCCTCCTCTCAGCTTTCCCTTTTTTCTCTTTCCCTCCATTTAGCTTTCCCTCTCAGTTTTCTCCTTCAGCTCTTTCTCTCTCGATCACAAATCACCGTCATCTAGCCATTCTTCACTGTGCATTGACAAGATTTAGTCCATATGACAAACCCCTCTCGATGGTCTAACATAAATTAGGGTTCTCCATCCCTAGGGTTTACCTCCCCTATTCCAAATCACCTTCTTCCACCCATAAACCCAAACCGTTAAAGACAAAAGGAATATAATCATTCGCTGATCTTCAGAGAGAGAGAGCCACACCTCGACGTGATGACCGAGGAGGCGAAACCCAAGAAGCACACGACTAAGGATATAGCGGCGAAGATCGACGCCACCACTACCAACCGTGAGGACGGTAAGGCGGGCTTGGTGGACCGGTCTGGTGTGGAGAAAGGCAGGCACTTGAAATTCGAGTGCCCGCTCTGCAAAGTCACAATGGCTGACGTGAAATCGATGCAGATTCATCACAAGGCGCGTCACCCTAAGATCCCCTTTGAGGAGAACAAGGTCGTCAACCTTCACGTCATAATCGCCAACGAATCATCGAAGCCGCTTCCAGGCATTCGCGAAAGCCACAATAAATGATCATAATCGGTCATTATCATCGCATATGTTATAGTCCCTTCACGCTCTGTTTTTTGTTTTAATTTTTCTTTCCTTTTATCTGTCTAAGTTAAAGTCTTCTAAGGTGGTGTTCAGTATTGCGAGACGAGGGTATGCTTAGATTTTGGAAAGAAGATACTCTTTACATTTTTAACTTAGTCGTATTTTTGGGAAGACTTAAGCTCTAACCATGTCATCTTCAAATGACCATTAACCAGGTAGTAAATGTTGTATTTTCTCTTTGTTAATATTTCTTGTTCCACTTTTCAATATTTTATTTGGTATATTATTGCTTCATAATTACTGGAAGGGATGACTTTACCCTTGATGATGACAAGTTTACATGAATCTCAACCACTGTCTTGGCTTTTGAATAATGATAATCATCATTTTTTGTTACCAAATGACTTTTGAATAATTTTACTGATAAGAATTGCATAAGATAACCTTTGCTGTCGTGTTATAGTTTGAGAGCATTAGTTACGGTTATTGCTTGTGTTTATGTTATGATTTGTTGTGAGTGATTTTGAACTGACTTTGTGAGTTAATTTGGGAGAAGACTATTTTAGATGTGGGGACTGAAAGTGGAATTCTTGCTATATGGTCAGCTCAAGCAGGCGTGAGGAAGGTGTATGCAGTGGAAGCGATGAAGATGTCAGAACATGCCCGTGCACTAGTCAAAGCAAATAATCTCCAGAATGTAGTTGAGGTCATCGAGGGATCAATGGAGGATGTTACCTTGCCTGAGAAAGGTTGGAATTAGTGAGATCTGTTTAGTTTGTTTGATATAACTTATGTTTTTTTTTTTTTTGTGCTAAACTTCATCTGGAATCAGAGGGTATTTGATTTAGTAGGAGTAGGAAAAAGTACATGACATGTAAATGTAGGAAGATGTGAGGTAAAAGTGTTTTGATGGAAAAAATAGTGGATTAACACCAAGTCATATGGTTTAGGTTTCTGGAATTGGACCCAATATTCTACAATATACACTTCAAAGTCATATAGGCATTGATGAGAATGTAACACATATGGGGTTCCTGTTTGGGGGACTACTTGTAGAAGTTTTGATATGTGATTGTATGGTGTCTATCAAACTCAAAAGGAAAGTTTTACTGGATGAATGATTGTGAATTTTTGTTGCTAATTTGTATGGTCATCAGGGAGAAAAAAAAAGTATATGGGTTTATAGCCCTGAGGTGAAAAAGGACGATGGAAACTTCCCAAGTTGTTTTGTCTAGTGAGAAGACCAACAGAGGCTCATGCATATTATTGAGAATAAATAGATCATTGGAAACTTATCAAGAAAAGAGAAAGTAGCTGAGTTTAGAGCACTAAAGTGGATGTGTAAGTAATGAGGAAGATCTAGTTTGTTGGAGATAGTTGGCGTTGCATCTATTGAGGAGAAGGTGATGCGAACTTTCCCAAGATCTAGTTTGATGACTTTGTTACTAACCCTGTTGTGAATGTGTGATTTTGGTAGTTGATCAGGATCTATCCGTGTGTGATTTATAAAATTATCTATTAACTATGGGACACAAATTTTGGCCTTTCATTTTATGTTATAGGAAAAGCTTTTATTTTAAATTATTTTGGCTGTTAGATTTATTCTGAACATGAGGTTTTTGGAAGTTTTATCAAGATATATCGAAGCCAAAAAGCTCAAGAATGTCTAAGTCAGATGTTGCAAATTGATGGAAGGTAATTGTTGTTAATGAAATGGTATCATTGGCATCACAATCATTTTAGCTGGTAACTGGTTTATAAAGTTTGAAGTACTTTATGCCTATATGCTTTTTATCTGCAACTGATTACTTGTGTTGTATGTTAGGTTTTCCAGAGCTCGTCATTTGCATGGCCTCTTGTTCCATGCAATGGGACAACATAGGTATGTAAACAACCTTAATTGTTATTTAATTTGAGATTGACTATTTAATTGAGATAACTTTACCTTACAAGCCTTCAATAGTATTATGATTGGGGCCATGAATTAAAGTAATATAGTGGCAGACCTACAGGTAGTTATTGTAAATATGGTGGTAGAAGTTGGAAATATGATGAAATCTGATAGGAAGAACTAAACTACTAAAAAATACATAAAATCTATAACTAAAAGATAACATTGATAAGAAGATCACGTTTGTATAACCTAAAAGCATGCCATCAATTAAATTATGACGCTACAAGTTTCATCATCTACTTTATCTTGTTTCTGACTTAAATTGGGTTTGATTGTGATAGGAAGGCGATCAATGATTTGTCAATGGGTTTGAGCGTTGATTGCCCCAATGTTGAGTGCTTATATTTTCGAGCTTCATGCTACCATACTCTTGGACAATACAAATAGGTGGTAAAGTTGTACTCTTAACTTTTTGGGAGAAATATTGATTCACATTTGCCACTCAGCAACTTCATTTATGATCTCAGGTCAAGGATTATGATGCTGCTCTAGATTTGGAATTGGACTCAATGGATAAGTTTGTGCTTGAGTGCTCTCTACCAAGTTTTCTGTTTTTCCCCTTAATTATATTTTATTCATCTCTTAGAATTCTGCATAAACTATTGTTGTTTCAAAATAAAAATCTGCTGAAAACTGTTGCAGTTTTGATTCAAATGCTGCAGAAAATTATTTGATGTTTGGGTATAAAAATGCTGCTGAAAATTCTTTGCTGTTTTGATAAAATGTTGCAGGAAATTATTTGTTGTTTGGATATAAAATCCTGTAGAAAATTATTTGTTGTTTCGATTCAAATATATATTTGTATAGTGTGGATGCAGGGCATATATATTTATTGTATGGGATGTTAGTCATAATTGTTATATATATATATATATATATATATATATATATATATATATATATATNTATATATATATATATATATATATATATATATATATATATATATATATATATATATTATAGATAGTTTGTAATAAACTTTTTCCTTTGGGATTATTAGTATATTATATTAAAAGTATTAATTGGATTGTTCCAAAATTAATTATATTTGGATGTATGAACGTTTGAATGTCCCTTGTGATTTTAGTATAATCTCGTTGCAGATTTGGATTCAATTGTTATTAATTAGTTGAATTTCTTTTCATAAAATTTTATAAAAACTCTCAAGAAAAGAAAATAAGAAAAAAAGTCTTCCTCGCAAATAAAAAAATCAACTTATATATAGACTTATTTGGCAAGTTAATGCATTAATAAAGAGCTAAGTTTTGTAAAATTATAAATTGATGTATAGACTCATACAAAAAGTGACATAATAAATTTCTATTAATTTAGTGGGGCAATTGCTTTTGTTGCTTTAATGCTAGTATATGAGCAGTTGCAGATTGCTGCTTTGACAACTATTAACATGATGATAGCTTCTTGCCCTATAACATTTCACACTATGGGAAACTGAGTAATAGGCTAGACATTTTGTTTTTATAACTGTGATTTTTCTTGTAGTGTAATAAGGACAAGAGAAAAAGCAATATGTGGTGAAGTTCCTATCACGGTGGTGGAGTTCAATGACAAGATCAACTCCAAGATGGTGATTATTAGGAAACTATAGACTTGTCATTCTATGTTGTAGAATTTATATTATTTGACGTCTTGATGGTGATTATTAGGAAACTATAGACTTGTCATTCTATGTTGTAGAATTTATATTATTTGACGTCTTAGGAACAGTACAATCAATTTATGATATTAGGCATCTTGTAAACTTATTTGATAATGATTTTTAAATAATATATAATTATTTTTAATGTGAAATGTTTGATATGGTGTTAAATAAAAGTTATTTTTAAATAATATATAATTATTTTTAATGTGAAATTTTTAAATAAAAGTTAAATAAAAGTTATTATTTTTCGTACGTAATTATATACGGAAAAATCCGTATATAATATTAGCTACGACCATTTTATGTCCGTATATAATCCGTATGTAATATTATTTTATATACGGATTTTTGGAGTTACATATAGATTTTAACTGTAGATAATAACGATTTTTAGGGATGAATTAACTGAATCACCTCGTTTCTAGCTGTGAGTTTTAATTTCTTCTTCCTCGGACCTGCCTCTGCTTCTTTTTCCTTTTTTTGTTTCTTTCCTTTCTCAACTAATGAACTATAGTGTGGAATTGCAATGAGAAGTGAATGAGTAGTTGGGTGAATGAATTACAGTGTAATAGAATATAAGAAAGAAAATTGAAGTAGCTAGAGAGTCTAACTTTGTTGTTTGTTTGTGCCTAGAACGCAATCCAATAATAATAATAATGGTAAGAAATTTGGGACGTATTTGCCGCCGAGAAAGGAAGCGTCGTACGTTGAGTAGTGGCGGTGAAGGGTGTTGGCAGTTCCAACTTGAGATTTTCTTCGAGATTATGAGATTGGACAGAAATAACTCTCTTGCTTTTAGCTTAGGTTAGCTTTATCAGCTACCTCGTGATGGAGATGGCTTCTCAACAGAACTCAGTTTTTTCCTTTTTTCCTTTTCCAACTAGTAGTGTAGCAGCAGCTTCGTGATGGATTAATTGAAATCAATGTTCTCATAGAAAAGGAGTGCCACTGCAATGCAATACAATGAAATCTCTCTTCTCTATTTAATTTTATTGAATCATCAAATTAGTTTTTTTAACCCTCTTTTTAAAAATGTTAGTTTAGGGTTGATGTAGATGTGTAGCCGAGCTCACTCACTCACTAATTAGATTTCCTTTTAAGTTGTAGCTAGTTGTGGTGTGGATTAGATGGAGTAGGGTAAAGAGTAAAATGAAAAAATGTAGAAATGATTGATAGTGGTGGAGACGAATTTATCCAAAAACAGAGAAGAGAAGAAGAAATGAATGAAAGAAAGAAGGGGCAGAGATGGGACAGGGACAGAGACAGAGATCTTGGAGGTGAGGATTCTGTGATCTCAATTTCAAGATCATTCACAACACAACACAACCCACCAAACACATTAATTCCTCTAATAATTCCAAACAACCAGCCTGTGCCATCACCTATTTCAACTTCAATTCAAGATGTGACACCTTTCTTGTTTTTTCTTCAAAAAACTAACCATTTTTTATACATCTATGGCCCAAAAATTTTGCATCTTCTTTTTTTATACGTCTATCTGGTGTCATATTGTAGTCTCCAGTATAAACCATTTCTGCATCTCCTACTTTTGCATAGAACATTGCACCTCCAATAACCTTATCAAAACAATGTGCTTAAGTACTAAAACGAAGCATTGAAGGAAGGAAAATCCACTTGAGGAAGAGTGTTGTTAGTAATGATAGATATTCATCCACCAAGTTGAGGAAGAGTGTTGTCAGTAACTGCACATGGAATCAAATTAATTACAATTTTAGATACTAATGCCAGAAGCATGGTGATTTTAGATGCAAACCTGTTGTATTGGAGTTGTATCATTGTTGTTGGTATCTGTTTGAGATCAGATCCATGTTTTAATTCTGAATGATTTGTTAAGATATGTCAAATATTATATTAAAGGATATTAGACAATCAAATATTATGTTAGTTATATTATTATAATTTGTGAAGATTTTTGCATATGTTTTTCCTTTAATAGATGAAGGATTATAGGATCCTTGTATGTATATATATGGTACTCTATTCCTTGAAATAATACATCAGAATTATTTTTTAAACCTTTTATTATGGTATCAAGAGCCAAACACTGATATCCTCTACAATATAGGAATTAATGCTTTTTTTCATTGAATATTTCTGATGGCTTCTTCCGATGACAATCAATCGGAGAAACATAATTCTGGAACTTCCGCTGGTTCCAAGAGTTATATTTCTACTGCTGCCGGATTTGTGGCCAAGTCAGGTTTATCTAACTCTGCTTTTAATCTTTCTGTTGTTACTAAGGGTAGTGATTGGATAATTGATTCAGGTGCTACTGATCTTATGACTGCTATTGATCATATGACTTGTGATCCTCAGATATTTACTACTTTTTCCTCTAATTGTTCTAAAAGTGTTATTATTAATGCCAATGGGATCTCATCTCCTATTGAAGGTATAGGTACTATATCCCTCTCACCCTCCTTATCAATTCCTGATGTTTCATTTGTTCCTACATTAAACTGTAATCTTATCTCCGTCAGCAAGTTAACAAAATCACATTCGTGTGTTGCCTTTTTTTACCCAACCCATTGTCTTTTTCAGAACATCCATTCCAAGGAGAAGATTGCCAGTGGTAGAGAGAGTGAAGGACTGTATTATCTGGAAAATATCTCACGACAAAACCATAAAAGAGGATTGACTTGTCTTGCGAATGATCACATACAAGATAAAAACAGAAAAGAAATTTGGTTGTGGCATAAACGGTTGGGACATCCCTCATTTGGTTATTTAAAAACATTATTTCCATCACTCTTTCAAAAATGCAATATTTCTGATTTTTTTTGTGAAACTTGTGTTTTGGCAAAAAATCATCGTGTTGTGTTTCCTTTAAGCAATCAAAAAACTGATTTTCCTTTTTCATTAATTCANACAGATGTTTGGGGCCCTGCCCCGTAATCTACACATAATGGAAAAAAATGGTTTATCAGTTTTGTTGATGATTGTACTCGGGTAACCTGGGTATATTTGCTTAAACATAAAAGTGATGTGTGTGATGTGGTTCGTTCATTCTATCATATGATTGTTACACAATTTAACACATCTATTAAGGTTATTTGATCAGAAAATGGAGGGGAATATTTTAAGACTGAATTAATAGAGTTCATGAACTCTAAAGGCATCTTGCATCAAACTACATGTCCTTATTCACCACAACAAAATGGAGTGACTGAGAGGAAAAACAGATATATATTAGAGGTGACTATATCACTTTTGATAGATGGTAATGTCGCATCTCATTTATGGGGTAAGGCTGTGAGCTCTGCCGTTTATTTAATTAATCGAACCCCTTCAAGTGTGCTTAACTATCAAAGGCCTTTTGATGTGTTGTCTGATCATTGTATCCTTCCTCCCATAGTTTATTTACCACCTCATATTTTTGGATGTGTTATATATGTTCACTTACACCCACATCAACGTACAAAGCTCGAAGAACGAGTGATCAAATGTGTTTTTGTTGGGTATGGAACAACTCAAAAAGGTTATCGTGCTTACCATCCACCATCAAAGAAATTTTATATTTTTTATGGATGTGACATTTAATAAGCATGAATTTTTTTATGTTGATTCTGCACTTCAGGGAGACAATGAATGTGAAGTGCATAATCATGATGTTAGTATGTTTGATTATATATTATCGTGTGAGGATCATTCTGCAGCAAGTGAGTCAATCCTTAATATCGACACTTCTTTTCTGGATAATACAATGTCTTCTGATCATAACCAATTGGCTCAATCTTCTCCACAGGTTCAACTTGACTCTTCGGAGGTACCTTTTGATCTTATCTCTGATAATACTAATTTAGATGAAATTGATTCTTTTCTGCCTGAAACCACCAGCACACCAAACACTGAGTCTACTACTGTTCAATATAATCTTCCACCTCGTTCTAAC
>NW_014543616.1:459883-465574 GCF_000741045.1 Vigna radiata var. radiata | reverse complement strand
GATGAGTCTCTATTCAAGTTGGGAATGTGTGATATCCATGCACCAACTTGAGTGGGGGTGTTAAGATATGCCAAATATTCTATTAAAGGATATTAGACAATCAAATATTATGTTAGTTATATTTTAGATATTATTATAATTTGTGAAGATTTGTGCATATGTTTTAACTTTAATAGATGAAGGATTATAGGATCCTTGTACGTATATATATGGTACTCTATTCCTTGAAATAATACATCAGAATTATTCTTTAAACCTTTTATTATGATTGTGAATTCGGCTTTAATCTTGTATTTAGCTAAAAGAATACTGGCTAATTTGCTTGAATTGTATGCTCCTTTAAACATGTATCTTGCTTCACTTAGTGCACATACTAACTATGCTTTGTGTGGCTTGGATCTGCACAACCATGATTTGGAAGTCATCATTTCCAAACTTTGGTCATAGATTTTCTTGGTAGCATTATTATTTATATTTATTGCAGTACTGATTATCAAACTTATATTTGCATAAATGTTTTGCAGGAATTGGTCTTGTAAATTAGAGAATCTGTAACTTTGATAAGGTGAGTCATGCATTGTTCACATTAAATTATTAATCTTCATATATTGCCTCTTGGTCTGAATTGTGTGGTCAATGTAAATTCCACTTAGTTCTGAAAATTAGTTCTGAATTGTGTGGTCTGATATGTGCAATAATTTTAGTCAAGTTTAAATCATGTTGTTGCTTTATCCAATATGATTTCTCAGAAAATAATATATGCAGACATAAATAGAGAGTTTGGTATAAAACCTTTTGAGATCATTTCAATATTTGTCCAAATGGTATGTATAACTTATAATAGAGGGTCAACTGATCGCCTTAGAGGGTGGTATAACTTACCCATTTAAAACTACTAATTATACACATGAAGTTTATGATTGTTAAGAAAAGGATGGTCAAAGGCAGGTTGTTTGTTAATATCTCCATGTTTTGTCTATAAAATATAAAACAAAATATACATAATATGAAAAAGAAATTATTAGTCAATATAATGAGATTGGATTCGTAAACGAAATTGAAAGTTAATGTATAAGAAGACTATAAAACACATAAATAGTTTTGATAGGAGGTTTGTTAATGAGTTTTAGTTGTCGATCTAGCTCCAAATCTTCTTTGAATATATTTTCAATAGCATAAACTATAGGACTAACAACGCTGGTCACCAAACACAAAGCAAAGATCAATGCTAGTGCTTATCCTTTTTTTATTAACAACTATAATCTAGATTGTTGAAGAACTAATGCATCACCTAATATGTACATGAGTGATATATTGTGACTCTCTGATAGTTAAGAACACGTGACTCTCTGATAGTTCAAATAGGTCATATATATGACCGTTTTCATCCTTTTTCCCTTGTATGTAGGAAAAAATTCAAGCATATGAATCTACAACACCGTCTCAATCAAAAGAAATATCAAGTTCAGATTCATTGGTTCATGTTTTAGGAAGCCAAGAACATAGTGGACGTGTTTGCCGTCTAGGTTTGGGTCCTTATCCATCTAAAGTCTTTGGAGTCCATGCTCGTTCTCATAGTGGATCATCTTCATCTACTCCTTCTAATGCTGAATTACAATATCAGGTTAATGAATATTTAATAAATGTTTACTTAGGTTTGTTCCTTTTAAGATTAACATGTTAGATATCATATTTCTCACTTTTTAAATAAATTTTTCTGTTATAGGTATCTTCACTGACTTCTTCTAATGTTCAATTACAATCTCAGGTTAATGAATATTTAATAAATATTTACTTGGTTTGTTCCTTTTAAGATTAACATGTTAGGTATCATATTTCTTACTTTTTAAATAAATTTTTCTGTTATAGGTATCTTCATTGACATCACAAGTCAGTGAAATGAAGGCAATGATGACATTTTTGTTGCAAAATCATCAAGGCTCATTGCCTTCACAGTTTGCAGCATTTCAACGATCATCGGAAATAATTGTTAAATTTATTTGTATGATTTTTTTATTAAATATATTATCAAATAACTATTATGCTACATTGTAGGTATCTGATCAAGAGAGTGTGCCAAACAATGGATGTAATGAAGAAGAAGAAAATTAGATATTGTTTAAAGTAAAAGTTTTTATTTGAGATGTTGGATGTTATTTGAGATGGATTGTCACTCTAAATGTTATGCTTGCTATGGTGTGATCTTATAGGTTTTCAAGTTAATAAGGTACACATCTTTTTATAGTAGCATTGAACTGAATTGTCATCAGTAGTTCTGAACCGATAGTCAATGACATTGAGATCATGACCCCTTAATCTCATTGAGAATCCAAGAGCTGAGATTATAGTTTGAGTTAGGGTTATAAGTGTTGATTAATTTTTGTGGGAATAATGTGTGGTTGGGTATGGAATATACAGATATAGAAACAGTCATTTTCCTGTGAGTATATATAGCCAAGGTAGAGCATATGGAGGGAGGGTGTCATAGGTAGAAAACGATGAGGTTTAATGGCACATATATGTGTACATCTGCACGTAACAAAGAGAGAAAGAGAAAGGAGGGTGAGTTTGAGGAGGATATTTTGGGGTGGCAGTGAATCCTCGTTCATAATAAAAGAGGAATATTCCAATTGAAGAAAAATGCAATATTTAAAAGAGATAAACTATAATTGGCAGTTAATCCTCTCTCTATTACTTTGTCAGGTTTTAAAACTATAATTTGTTTTTAATATTGTTTCTTTTCTGAATACACGTAAGTAATTTTGATGTTTTAAAATGTTACATTTTTTTAATACACTAATAATGTATTTTGAAAGTTTAGAAATAGTATAAAACATTCAGCAAAGAATCTGGATAGGTTTTATGCAGTTTTTCATCTGCACACAATTATTGTCATTTATACAATTTATGAAAAGTCGTGTTTGATTGTGAATTCTTAAAAGTTGTATTGTTGTACGCAGAAACTTTGGTTCATTATAATGATTTTCCATGCTATGCCGACTTCACGTTCAAAATGAAGTCTAGAACTATATATTTTAAAAACAGACCTTATCTTGAAGAGTTTTTAGAAAAAGGTTCAGAGATGTTTGAACTCGTAATTTTCACAGCTATTAAAAGGTCATATTCTGCAAAATTGCTTGATTTTTCTTGATCCTCGTAATAAGCTTTTATCTCGAAGATTATACAGAGATTCATCCAAATGGGAAGATGGTCATTGTCTCAAGGATCTCAGACTTGCTGGAATTGACATGGCCAAAGTCTTCATAATTGACAACACTTCACGGGTTTATATATTATTTCTTTCTTCCTTTTAGGCTCTGATGCAACTTTTTTTTCTTTACATTCTTTCTAACATGAAAATTGTATTTGTAAGGAATCAAAAACTTATTTCCCTCATTGCATTCATTAAAGAGTCTCCTCTGCTTGATGGTTTTTTTGAGTGGAAATAAATAAAAATAAAGCCCAACCCATCAACACAGTTTAATGCAAGGTTAGAAACAGAGTAACAAAATAAAGGCACAAAAGTAATATGGACAGTCAGGAAATCCACATGCGAAGGCAGAAGAGTAACCCCTAGAATTACCAGCAATTTTTGAGTAACCCCTGGAAGTACCGGCGGTTCTGACATAACCCCCAGAACTTCCGGCGGTTTTGATATAACCCCTGGAATTTCCGGCGGTTTCAGTAAACCCCCGCTATTTCCGGTGGTTTTCGAAAAACCCCGCTATTTTCGGCAGTTTTCTGTAAACCCCGTTATTTCCGGCAGTAACTACTTAGCGTCGCACAGTTTCCCAACGGTTTCTCCGACTGCGGGTAAAGCACTTTCCAGGGGTTAAAACCGCCGGTAACATTCAAAATAACCCCCGGTAAAATTTTCATTTTTTGTAGTGAGTATAAGGGTCTGAATCAGACATACCAGAGATAGGCTTAGAGACAAATATCGTGAATATATGTCAACTAGTCGACACTAGTCCTAATTTCCTTTTTATATATTACATAGATCACATAGACTGACGCTATCTCTAATATGGTATTTTTAAATACAAAAGGGTTTGGTTTGATCAATGCAATAAATAATAAATAATTTTTTATATATATTTTTTTAGGTTAAAATCATGTTATCTTCACTTAATTAATTAATGTAAAAATTTTAGTTTTTTTTTTATTTTAGCTTGAGTGAGACTAACCTACTAGTGTGAGTTCCCGAAGCCGATGCAAAATTTTATTACTTATGGTTGTTGAATGTGGGCTTTTGACCGACGTAAGGGAGACGTTAATCAAATATTAGCATTGACTTTTGTTCATTTGTGTTGGTTTTCTAGTGTTGGTGAGAATTTTTCTTTAGAATCAGTTAAACTTAGACGTGTCAATTTGATCCATGATTTATGAGTTAATTTTTATTTATTTTTTAAAAGTCTTATTTTAGAAAACTCTTAAAGTGGAGGTAGAAAAAGGTTCAATTTTCAAAATTTTCTCTTAAGCAAAATGATATTTCAATACCCATTTTTGACTCCAATTTGACACTATACACGTGGCAAAGTGTCATTGGGCATTTTGAATTACAAAAATTAAATTGGTTTAGTATTGAGACAAGGGCAAACTTGGAAGGGAAAAAATCAATTTTTTAGTTTCGCGCTTTCTTCTCTCTCGTTCTCTCTAGTTGTCTGATGACTCTCTGATCTCATTCCCTTTCGCCTTTCGCCTCTCGATCTCGTCTCGTCACTCACTCTTCTTGCTTCCATCCACTATTGCTTTGTCATCAGTTTGGGTGTCGTCAACCATTGGTGTGCCCTTTCTGTCGGCGTTGAAGCCCTTAGTCTTACCGTTGAAGCCCTTTCCCTTTCGTTCATCAGTTTCGCTGTTGATGAAGGTTGAAAAACAATTATTTTCATATGTCAATTATGCCCTTTAATACTTGGAATGAACCTAGAATCAAGCAAAACTCAATAAATGAGTCTGTAGAGAGTCAAAAGTTGTTTTTAGCGATATTATGCTTGTTTTGCATTATTTTGTAGCTATTTTGAGGAAATGAAGAATGGGGCTGAAGATTAAGGTCGTAGACTCAAGAAAAGAGAAGAAAACTTAAGATTTGAATAGTCGACGCACCGCTCGGTGGCCCACTTGAACTGTCGGGCGGCCCAAGGCGAGGAGTAGGCATGACGATTGATGCTGGGCGGTTCTAAGGGAAACCGCCGAGCGGTGGCGATTGTCGTCGGGCAGTTCTGAGGCTTTTGCCAAACCGCTGGGCGGCACACTTAAACCGCCGGGCGGTGGCTCGCTGGGCTTGGGCCTGTTTTCTGATGCATTCCTCACCTATAAATACCCCTATTACGAATTCAGAGTCATTCTTTTGACAAGGTTGAACGGCCAAACCTAATTTTGCGCTCTAGAGAGGATCTCTTGGATGCTTAGGCTCCTTTTCATCTTTTCTAGGGTTTGCTTTTCCATTCTTCTTCCATTTTCCATCTAGTTTCACCATGTCTATGGTGAACTAAACCCTATTGTTGTTGGGGGAAACAATTTAATCTTTTGATACTCTCTTTTATTGAAACTCTTGACTATTTATATGGTCTCCATATGTTTTGATTGATAATTGTTGGGTTATCATCTGTGCTTAAGGCCTTTATCGTTTAACTCATTCGGTAACTGATGTTTGTCTTTATTCATATGGGGACGTACAGTAATGACATG
>NW_014543616.1:453357-459473 GCF_000741045.1 Vigna radiata var. radiata | reverse complement strand
ATTTATATTACTTGTACGATTTGGTACGCTTGCCAATTTGTCAACAGTTGTCATCCGGTTTTGTGTGGTATTTTTTTGAGTGCCCTTTCTCTAGGCTTCGTGCTCTTTGTCGATTTTTCGTTGTGGACTATTGAACCCGTCGGACATTGTTGTGTTGGTGTGTGGCATGGAAGCCATCTTATGTATCTCTACGTTTATTTTGGTAAGTGGAACTTGACCATATGTGAGCATCTTCTCCATTTACTTTTTGTTCATTCGCGAACCCTAACGGTGGTGTTCTCAATCTTGTTTTGTGCATATTATGAGCGCAGGTGCAATGGCATCCCAGAAACCAAGTGTAAGATTGAATGTAAATTTTGTGCACATTTCGTACGGGTGATGTTTTGAGTTATAATATTTATGATACTTTTGTTAGTGGCACCTGCATTCTCCATGGAATCGGCAACCCTTCTTGAAATGAATACTTTATTGAGAGACGCTCATATAGAGCGTATTAGGATGACCTCATTTCATTGGTGTGTACAAATTTTAAACCCTGTTGAGGTGAATTTGAAATTGTTGAAGTATATGGTGAAACAATGGGCTGGGAATGATGTTAGTTTTAGGGTTAGTCAACNAGTTGTTCCTTTTACAGTTGACTTTGTGAGTTAGTGTAATATGTAATTATTATGTTTGCCAAATTTAGATTGTTAAAGTATTGACATTTGGTTTGTGTTTGTTTTTAGTTGTTTATGCCATTTGTCCATGATGACCACTGGTTATGCAGTGAAAATTAGAACATTAGAAATATATGTCATTGACTCATTGGGCAAGGGTGTTAGAGATAGGAAAATGATTGGAAAATTTGTGGTATGATAGCACATTGTATGTTTTTGAATAATTTTTTTTAGTTGATGTGATGATGTTTTTATAACTAGTTAATGAACTTCTTTGGTAGAGTGAAAATATGGCCAAATTCTTTTGCATGTTGTATGATAGACCCGAAGGGAGTATTGGTCCTTTGTCTGTTCAATAATCAAATATCTCATCCCAACCGAACTTGTAAGTTGTTTTAATCATTTGATTTAAATATTTGGTTATTTCATTATTGTTTGTTGTGATAAGTGATATATATTTTGGTTCTATTATTTAAGATATGATTGTGGAGTCATCATGTTAAAAGTTATGGAAATTTGGGATAGAGAGGACAGATACAACGGCAAGAGCATGTCAAAGTATACAAATGTAAGTATGAATTTCATTGTTAGTAATATTTCATGATGTTGTTAATTATATCTAAAGAAAAATATATTTTGTTTCAGGAGGAGTTGCGTGAAAATAGAAAGAATTATGAAAAGGATTGGATCCTTGACATCGAGAACATTAGAATATTGGAAGCGCTAGCTCTATATGGGTTGTTGTAGGATTGAATAGATATGCAAAAGTTTTATATGTATTTAGAGCAACAATGATATATGTATATATGTATACATATTATATTGTAATATGTATAGATTTATAAGAACAATGATATATGTATGCAAATTGTTATTTAAATTACATACGATTTATATGCAATGAATATTATATCCAATGTTTATCTATTTATGTTGTTTGTGTATTAATTATAAACTGAAGTGCGATATTAATAATTCCTTTTAATAAACGTAATAGTTATCCAATTGAAGTGAATGACTGCTTCCTATATGCAAGTTTGGGTGCCCAAATGTGATTCATCACACCTAAGACACACCTAAACAACAAAAACAAGACAAAACACTTCAAACTTTGCAAAAAAATTGACAATTCACATAGTGGTCCCCTATGTACAAAAAACTGGCTCCTGCAGAACAACTTTCTATACAAATCTCCATTTTTGTGCGCGTAAACGTTTACACAACTCCTATAAACGTTTACCAGTGCATGTTTTAGTGCACTTGTTTCAGGACTTCAACCAACTACTTGTAGTCAACATAATTGCTTCCTATATGTAAGTTGGGGTGCCCAAACGGGATTGATCACACCCAAGACACACCTAAACAACAAATACAAGACAAAACACTTCAATCTCTGCACAAAATTTGGCAATTCACATAGTGGTCCCCTATGTACAAAAAATTTGCTCCTACAGTACAACTTTGTGTACAAATCTCCATTTTTGCGCGCGTAAACGTTTACACACCTCCTGTAAACGTTTACCAGTGCATTTTTTAGTGCACTTGTTTCGAGACTTCAACCAACTACTTGTAGTCAACATAATTGCTTCCTATATGAAAGTTGGGGTGCCCAAACGTGATTCATCACACCAAGACACACCTAAACAACAAAAACAAGAAAAAGCAATTCAAGCTTTGCAAAAAATTGGACAATTCATATAGTGGTCCCTTGTGTACTAAAAACTGGCTCCTGCAATACAACTTTGGATTGTTGTAGGATTGGTTTTATTTGTAGAGTTTTTCTTTGTATGTAGACAAAGATGGATTTTTGTCTTTGTAAGAAACAATGATATTTATGTACAAATTCTTATTGCAATATAATGTTAGCTTTCATGGATTGCCGAAACATAACTTCCTAGTTTATGCTCACACTTAAACACTAAAATTAAGTTTCAACCATGGCATAAATGTAAAAAATTTGGAAGGTCTTTACGTCTAGACCAAACTAACTTGTTCAAATGAAAAAATTTAGACTAACTTGTTCCAGACCTTGAAGGACTTCAACTAACTAGTTCAAATGAAAAAAATGGTTTCTTATCTCGAACATGGGGTGCCAAAACTTGATTTCCCACACTAAAATCACACTTAAACAACAAAATCACACAAAACCCATTGTGTTTATGCAAAAAGTACAAAAATTTAGACTATGGTCGCCTAGGTTACCAGAACTAGCTCCTAAGGTACAACTTTCTGTAGAAATCCAAGATTTTGTTCGTGTAATCGTTTACCAAGGTCTTGTAAACGATTACAACTTTGTTTTTTGCTCCAGACCAAAGTTGTAATCGTTTACAAGACCATGGTAAACGATTACACGAACAAAATCTTGGATTTGTACAAAAAGTTATACTGGAGGAGCCAGTTCTAGTAACCCAGGGGACCATAGTCTAAATTTTTGTATTTTTTACATAAATACAATGGTTTTTGTCTGATTTCATTCTTTAAGTGTGATTTTAGTGTGGAAAATCAAGTTTGGACACCCCATGTTCGAGATAAGAAATGATTTTTTTTTTATTTGCTCCAGACCTTGTTGGACTTCAACTAACTTGTTTAAATGAAAAAACTCATTTTTTACTCGCGTAATCGTTTACGAGCAAGTTGTAATCATTTACCAGTGTGTTTTTTGCCTGCATCACAACATTGTTTCTTTCCTCCATCACAAATCAAATTGACCACTTTCTTCATTCACATTCCAAACAACACCTCATTTCAGAATGACAATAACAAATGGAATAACGGAAGCAAAGATGCATCTTTTATAACATTGAACAAAATTGGGTACATTACGCTTATTTGTTCATCTATGTACAACGTTGTATGACTTTCTATGACAAATCCATACAAAAATCACTCATGTCGGATTCTAAGTGCTCTATTTCCAGTGTATGTAGTCCTATGCGCTATGCTCTTGTAATGTTTTCGTGATCCACTAAAGCACGCATAAAACTTTCTTTGAGTTTTCTTTTTTGTATGTTTTTTGGTGTTGGTTGGTCCTCCTTCTTATCCTCTCCTTTTTATCCTCTCTAACTTTAGTAGCTGGTGTCTTCACAGAAGAAAAAAAAGTTTCTTTGCTTGAAGTACCAACATCGTCATCAACCTGAAATTTAACAATATATATCATAGTATACAACCATTCATATTCTCATCAAAGATCACTGAATATATCATAACATACGAAACTCAAACAAGAAACCACATGCCAATCGAAAACGTAATAAAAAAATCGAAAACCCAAATATAAATCGAAAACGCAATCAATAAAATGGATAAACCTATTTACCTTTCCCGAAGGACCATGGTCACTGGACATTACCATTGCACACAACACGTCAACAAAAAAAAAAGGATTTTGAACAAAGCTTCGAAAATGGAGGGAGAACGAAGGAAGACCCATTTTACCTTGGTTGTCGGAGCAACTTGGTTAATGGAACTTGCCATTTCACACCATGAGAGTGAATGACAGTGACATTGAAGACGCGACGACGAGAGCGAAGCCCGAACTTCACAATGGTAGGAGCAAAGTAGTGAGAACAAAGATAGAGAAATGTAACAAAGATGGAGAAATAGGTGGAAAGAGTGTTTAACTCTAACAAAGCAGGAGAAGGGCAAACATGGAAATCACAAATTCAAATTTCATCCTCAATCGTGACATCATTTTCTTTTTATTTTAAAAAAAAAAAAAAAACCAATGACATCACGCCACGTGACAATGTCAAAATATCGAGACCCTTCTCTTAAGTAGGTTAGAATAGTGTTAAGTTGAGTTTAATTCCACTATAAAAAAAACTTCAAAAAACATAAACGGTTTTAGGTCATGTAGATTTTTTTTTCTTAATTTATGATCAATTAAAAGATTTTTCGTTATCTTTTTGTTGAGCATCAATAATTATTACTATTTTTGTTTTAAGATTCAATAGGAGCCATCATTTATTAACTTTGATATTCATATAATTTGAATTACTATTTTATTATTAATCATTAAATTTCAATCAAATTTTAACAAACAATAAAGTAGGGTTTGCTAATTTACGTAAGAGTTTTTTTTTAGTTGGTACATTTTAATAAAGTGTACCAAACTTTAGGTTACAAAAAAGTTCCTATTAAAATAAAAACCAACTTTAAATCCAAGAGTTATAGGGAGAGAAACTACAGGTTCCCTAGATGAACACTTATATATAGTAACAACAAACATATGTGAAGGTCGAATTAGGAAAAAAGACTAAGAGTGAGAGATAAAGAGAAATAAATGTACCAACTTCACGATGGCAAGAGCAAGGTAGTGAGAACGAAGACGGAGAAATGTAACAAAGATGGAGAAATGGGTGAAGAGAGTGTTTAACTCTAACAAAGCAGGAGAAGGGCAAACATGGAAATCACAAATTCAAATTTCATAGTCAATCGTGACATCATTTTCTTTTTATTTAAAAAATAAAAAAACAACCAATGACATCATGCCACGTGGCAGTGTCAAAATGGTGTCAAAATAATAGTGTCAAAATATCGGAACCCTTCTCTTAAGTGGGTTACAATAGTGTTAAATTGAGGTTAATTCCACTGTAAAAACAACTAAAAAAACATAAACGGTTTTAGGTCATGGAGATTTTTTTTCTTAATTTTTGATCAATTAAAAGATTTTTCGTTATCTTTTTCTTGAGCATCAATAATTATTACTATTTATGCATCATTTATTAACTTTGATATTCATATAATTTGAATTATTATTTTTTATTAATCATTAAATTTCAATCAAATTTTAACAAACCATAAAATAGGATTTGCTAATTTACATAAGAATTTTTTTTTAGTTGGTACATTTTAATAAAGTGTACCAAATTTTATGTTATAAAAAAGTTCCTATTAAAATAAAAATCAACTTTAAATCCAAGAATTATAGGAAGAGAAACTACAGGTTCCCTAGAAGAACACTTATATATATATATATATATATATATATATATATATATATATATATATATATATATATATATTAACAAGAAACATGTATGTATGAAGGTTGAATTAGGAAAAGAGAGTGAGAGTGAGAGATAAAGAGAAATAAAATAAAGAAAGAAAGGATGTAGGAAGAGAAAAAACACCTCAGCAAACAAATATTTTTACATGTAAAGTGACATGTAAAATTTTATTACATATTTTTTAAAATAAAAATAAAATAAAAGGTAGTTATTTTTTAAAATAAAAATAAATTAAAAGTAATACACGTGGACCAATCAGATTATAAATAAATATTTTTTATTTTTTATTTTAAATTAAAATTTAAAATTATTAAAATATCCTTAAATTTACTGTTAGTTTTCTTTTTAATAGAGATTTTTTTATAACCTAAAATTCAATTTTGTTAAATATACTAATATAAAAGCTTAGCAAACCATATATATATATATATATATATATATATATATATAT
>NW_014543616.1:452022-453187 GCF_000741045.1 Vigna radiata var. radiata | reverse complement strand
TATATATATATATATAGGGGTTTGTTAACACGCGTATGCCTGTTTTTTAGTTGGTACGTTTTAATAATGTGTACTACATTTCTCTTTCATCTCTCTCACTCCAACATTTTCTCTGTCATCCCTACTATTGCTCCAAATTGAAAAAAAAATCAGAAACCTTGCCTAACCCTAATTCACCTTCCTCATTTATCCAATTTGTTTCTCTCTCGTCTCCATACTCTCCCTCAGCCACCACAACAACCCACGACATCCTGTTTGTTCATTTGGAAGACGTGTTATATATTTTTNTAAAAATTGAAAAAGTTACTCTTTTATAATCATTTTATATTTATTAATGTGTGTAAAATGAATATAAACTTTTCACTTTATGTTACTTTTTCCAAATCTCAAAGGTAAAAAATGATTTTACAGTTTTTTATCTTGCACATTGGTTAAAGTTTATTCTAAACGCTTGCAGAAGTTGATTCAGTGATAAAAAAGGGACATAAAGACATTAAAGAAATAGGTATAGAAGAGCTCCCTAGGAGTACAATTCTTTCAATTCTAGGTTGTAATCTTACATCATGTATACCATTCCAAATGAGAAAGGAAAAAGAAACACTTTGTGTAAAGGGAAAAGGACAATAGAGGGAAATATCTTGTTCTTTAAAAATATAATGAAATATGGTGTAGACGTGTAAATGATGTATGAAAATTTAATTGATTTATGAAGGTTTTATTTACATGATTTAATTTATAAATGAAATTTAATGATAATAAGAAGGGAAAATATATAACACATCCTCTAAAAGAACGAACGGAGTAAGAGCAACAAATTACGATTTGCGGGTTGTTGTGTGTGGCTGAGGGAGAGTATGGAGACGAGAGAGAAACAAATTGGATAAGTGAGGAAGGTGGATTAGGGTTAGGCAAGGGTTTCTGATTTTTTTTTTCGAATAGGGCAACAGTAGGGATGACAGAGAAAAAAATGTTGGAGTGAGAGAGATGAAAGAAAAAGGGTTGAGAGGAATGAGGGAGGTGAGTAAGGATTTGGTTTTTTTTTTTTTTGAGAATTAAAATTATTTAAATATCCTTGACCGTAAAACTTAGAATCCATGATATATGATGGGTATTTTTGTCTACTATAATTCGGTACACATTGTTAAAACGTACCAACTGAAAAACA